>NC_134690.1:49500167-49800167 GCF_050947455.1 Rhinoderma darwinii | reverse complement strand
AAAGTATATAAAAAAAAAACAACATTTTATTTATGGTAATGTTAAATTTGTTGAATTACTTTTGAGCCCCTGAAATGAGGAGGCTGCGTAGAAAAATAGTTGCAATTCCTAAATGTTTCACTGGATGTTTTTGTTCAACCTCTTGAATTAAATCTGAAAGTCTACACTTCAATTGTATCTCAATTGTTTCATTTCAACTCCAATGTGGTGGCAGCAGAGCCCAAATCATGAAGATTGTGTCACTGTCCAAATAATTCTGGACCTAACTGTACACAGTCACAAAAAGTTTGTATGTTCTCCTTGTGTTTGCGTGAGTCTCTTAGTGCTGCGATTTCTTTCGACACTCAAGCTACCAGTATGTCTTTGAATTGGCGTCCTATGAAATTTTCCATAGTGTGTGTGAGATAGGAGAATTAGATTGTGAGCCTCAGTAGGGACAGTGAGTGATGACAATCTCTGTACAGTGCTATGGAATATGCAGGCTATGGAAGCAACAAGGAGTACATTTCTGGTACAAGAAGATTATTTAGACTTCAGTGGTGGTACCAAAGTTGCAACCATTATCTTTTCTTGCATGATCATCCACATCTGCACACTGTTAGGGTATGTTCACATACGCTGTGTAAAAGTACACGGCATATCCGCCCTGGTCGCTGCAGGGAGTTCCGGCTGAAAAACCGCACCAAATTGGTGCAGTTTTTCGGCCAGACGGTCTGTTGCGGAAATCCTGCAATTAAAAATACAAAAAGGATACTTACAATGGCGACACATCTCTCCGACGTCCTGAAGCCCTGGGATGACGTTTCATCCCATTTAACTGCAGCAGCCTGTGATTGTGCCGGTGAGTGCAGAGCCGGTCTGGATGAAGAGGCACGGAATTCTGGGTAAGTATGAGATGTTTTTTTTCCTGAGTTGCGATTTTTGTGGCGAAATCGCAGATTTTCCGCCGCAAAAATCGCAACATCTGCTATTTATTGCAGGTTTTTACCTCCCATTGAATTCAAGAGAGAAAACCTGCAACAAAAAAGCAGCGACTACGCAAATACAATTGACATGCTGAGGATTAAAAAACCACACCACAGTTCAATTTCTGAACGTTTTTATGCTTATCATTTACGCAGCATGTGGATGAGATGTCTTCAAATCTCATCCACTCTGCTGCTACTGTATTATGCGGCGGATTTTCTGCAATGAAATACGTTGAGGAAAATCTGCAGTATTTATGCTACGTGTGAACTGACCCTTACAGTGTAAAATCAATAATTGTAATGTATTCCTATGTAATAAAAAAGTCTTGATCGAGAAACACCACAAATGACCCCAAGGAAACATGACTTGGTTACAATGTTATTCTTCAACATACATTTTAACATGTAGCAGAGCAGGGTTAATAGTTAGGGTATGTTCACACGCAGTGTTTTCAGATGTAATTTGGGCGTTTTACACCTCGAATTACGCCTGAAAAAACAGCTCCATTACGCCTACAAACATCTGCCCATTGCTTGCAATGGGTTTTACGATGTTCTGTTCCCACGAGGTGTAATTTTACACGTCGCTGTCAAAATACGGCGCGTAAAAAGACGCCTGTGAAAAAGAAGTGCATGGCACTTCTTGGGACATTTTTGGAGCCGTTTTTCATTGACTCCATTGAAAAACAGCTCCAATAACGTCCGTAAAATACGCTGCGAAAAACGCGAGTTGCTACAAAAACGTCTGAAAATCAGGAGCTGTTTTTGACTGAAAACAGCTCCGTATTTTCAGACGTATTTTGCTAAGCCGTGTGAACATACCCTAAGAGTAAAGAAAGTAATAACAATGATCTGTGACACTGCGGCATTGCAGAATTGATGAAACCACGCTGGGCTGTAAAACAGGAAACACAGCAATCTTTTATCTTGATGAGAAGACTGGCGCGTATATATTGTGTAGACTTCACAGTGAATAATAATGGATTGTATGGAATATATGTTTTCAGTAATTGGAATCAGATGCATTTCTTGGCTTGAGACACATTTTATATTGATTCTTGTCTTTTGTAGTAAACATCTGTTTGTGTCTATACTACACTAGAAACATTCAGGAAGTTTGAGAAATCCATAAACAAAGACTTAAGTTGGGAATGTCTTCATATAAAATGTAAAAGAAAGGAAAATTCCACCTTTCAGTAAATATTTTAACCTTTGTTGTGTTGAAATGTATAAACTGTTGCTACCTGAAAACCATCAACACGTTGCTGTTGACAGATCTGTTATTCTAAACATTGGGTGGAATTTATCAATGGCATTGTGTTAGTTTTCTGGAATTAAAGTCACATGTCACGGCACACGCCATTCTTCCTAGAAATGTATAAATAAATTGACAACTGGGTGTAACCATTCCTCTTGTCAAAGGGGTGTGTACCCCCAGACTGTGTAGGGCAGAGGCGTAGCTAGGTTCTCCTGCACCCAGGGCAAATATTCCATTTGGCGCCCCCCCCCAACTTCTTTCCCAACATCTCCTTTCCTCTCGCCATGTTTGTTGTCTCTACCAATCAATGAGATGTCATTTTTTTTTTTACTTTTTTTTATGTAACTCGAGCATAAAACCATTTGTACGTTTTACAAGCAATATAGTTACATAAAGAAGTTACCCTAACAATAAATTAAAAGAAAACAAGTTAAAGAGGCCACACAGCCCCCTGTAGATAGCGCCACACCCAAACTCTCTCGCTGATAATGCCACACAGCCCCCCTCTTGTAGATAGCGCCACACAGCACCCCTCTTGTAGATAGCGTCACACAGCCCCCTTGTAGATAGCGCCATAGAGCCCTATCTTGTAGATAGCACCACGCAGCCCCCTCTTGTAGATAGTGCCACACTGCACCCCTCTTGTAGATAGCGCCACACAGCCCCCCTTGTAGATAACGCCACACAGTCCCCCTCTAGAAGATAGCGCTACACATCCCCTCTTGTATATAGCGCCACATAGCACCCCTCTTGTAGATAGCGCCACACAGCACCCCTCTTGTAGATAATGCCACACCCAACCCCTCTTGTTGATAATGACACACAGCCCGCTCTTGTAGATAATGCCACACAGCCCACCTCTTGTACATAGCGCCACACAGCCCCCCTCTTTTAGATAGCGTCACACAGCCCCCCTTGTAGATAGCGCCATATAGCCCCCTCTTGTAGATAGCACCACACAGCGCCCCTCTTGTAGATAGCGCCACACTGCACCCCTCTAGTAGATAGCGCCACACAGCCCCGCTTGTAGATAACGCCACACAGTACCCCTCTAGTAGATCAGGCAACACAGCCCCCTCTTGTATATAGCACCACACAGCATCCCTCTTGTAGATAGCGCCACACAGCACCCCTCTTGTAGATAACGCCACACCCAACCCCTCTTGTTGATAACGACACACAGCCCCCTCTTGTAGATAATGCCACACCGCTCCCCTGTTGTAGATAGCGCCACACTACACCCCTCTTGTAGATAGCGCTACACAGCCCCCTCTTGTATATAGCACCACACAGCACCCCTCTTGTAGATTGCGCCACACAGCACCCCTCTTGTAGATAACGCCACACCCAGCCCCTCTTGTTGATAACGACACACAGCCCCCTCTTGTAGATAATGCCACACAGCCCACCTCTTGTAGATATCGCCACACAGCCCCCTCTTGTAGATAGCGCCACACAGCATCCCTCTTGTAGATAACGCCACACCCAGCCCCTCTTGTTGATAACGACACACAGCCCCCTCTTGTAGATAATGCCACACAGCCCACCTCTTGTAGATATCGCCACACAGCCCCCTCTTGTAGATAGCGTCACACAGCCCTCCTTGTATATAGCGCCATACAGCCCCCTCTTGTAGATAGCACCACACAGCCCCCCTCTTGTAGATAGTGCCACACTACACCCCTCTTGTAGATAGCACCACACAGACCCCCCTTGTAGATAACACCACACAGTCCCCCTCTAGTAGATAGCGCTACACAGCCCCCTCTTGCATATAGCGCCATACAGCCCCCCTCTTGTAGATAGAGCCACACATCCTCCTCTTGTAGATAGCGCCACACAGCTCCCCTTTTGTAGATAGTGCCACACAGCCCCCCTCTTGTAGATAGTGCCACACAGCCCCTCCTTGTAGATAGTGCCACACACAGCCCCCTCTTATAGATAACGCCACACAGCCACCCACCTGTAGATAGCACCTCACAGTCCCCCTCTTGTAGATAGCACCACACACAGTCCCATTTGTAGATGTGACACGCAGCCCCCCTTGTAGATGGTGACACACAAACCCCCTTGTAAATGGTGCCACACAGCCCCCCTTTAGATGGTGCCACACAGCCACCCCCTTGTAGATGGTGCCACACAGCCCCCTAGTAGATGGTGCCACACAGCCCCCCTTGCAAATGGTGCCACATAGCCCCCCTTGTAGATGGTGCCAAACAGCCCACCTTGTAGATGGTGCCACACAGCCCCCCTGTATATGGTGCCACACAGCCCCCTGTAGATTGTGCCACACAGTTCCCCTCTATAGATGGTGCCACACAGTTCCCCCCTGTAGATTGTGCCACACAGCCTCCTCTGTAGATGGAGCCACACAGTTACCCTCTGTAGATGGTGCGACACAGAGCCCCTTGTATAAACAAATAAAAAAAAATTACTTAGCTAGTCCCTTTCTCTGCTCCACACCAAGTTGGGACCCTGGCGTTGGCCGGTGGGATCCAGTGCTGTCATCACGCCAGCCTGCGCTGGGACTCTGGGATTCTTATAGACTGCAGCCCTAACGTGGCCTGTAGCCAAGTAATGGCGGAGCAAGGATCTGTGTCCTGAGGATGCAGATACAATTGAATGTGGAAGTCGCTAGCACCGGGGCCCCCCCTCGGTGCTAGCGACACCACCGGGTAGCAGGGTGTCCCTGCCACCCAACCCATAAATGTAGTGGGCTGTGCGACGCGGGCCCCTTAGCAGCAGGGGTCCTGAGAGGATGGAAACACTGCCTCAAAACATCTGATCGCTGCTGATTGACGCCCTGTATGCCGGGCAGCTGCAGAAGCGATCTGCTGTAGCAGCGGCAACTGTACCCACGGAGCCCCCCCTTCCTTCCATCCCAGTTGCGCCTATATGCCCCTCCTGCCCCCCCCCCTAGCTACGCCATTTGTGTAGAGACACAACCCCAACTGGTAACACCCAGTTATCAATTTATTTTCACATTTTTAGAAGAAATAATAAAAAAATGGCACAACACAAACTTCAAAAAAATTAATTTTATAAGGAATACAATTATTTATTTTAAAAAATGACCTGTCAGGAGAGGTGACATGTCCTTTCTAAGGGTTGGAATACACAGGGCGGATATGCTGCATTCCACCTGAAAAACTGCACCAAATGTGGTGCAGTTTTTTGGGCGACATGTCCGCTGCGGAAATACTGCAGGAAAAAAGTTTATGCTAACCACCCACGAGGTGTCATCTCTTTTGAGCGTAGCCCGGCCTCCTAGGATGACACTGTAGTCCATGTGACCTCTGCAGCTTTTGATTGGCTGCAGCAGTCACATAGGATGTATCGTCATCCCAGGAGGCCGGGCTGCACTCAGAACAGAGGATCGTGTCACCATGAGAATGGCCGGGGGTACGTATAAGCTATTTTATATCTTTCTTTCTTTTTTTGCAGTGGAATCGCAGTGTTTCCGCTGCAAAAGTTTTACCTCACCCTTGAATTCTATGAGGAAAACCCACAACAGAAAAGCAGTGATCAACAAACCGCACCACAGCAATATATGAACGTTTTTTCAGCTGTTTTTTTTCTGCTGTGTCTGGATAAAATGTGATAAAATCTCACCCACACTGCTGCTACTGTAATACGCTGCAGATTTTCCACAATAAAATCCACTGCGGAAAATCTGTAGTGTATACGCTGTGTGTGAACATACCTTAAATAACATGGGAATGTATATGAACTTGTTATAAAGCATGAAAAATAATTATATGAAATCATAACATAAAAACAACTAAAAATAATTATTACATTAAAAAAACATGTAAATTAAACTTTTAATATCAATAGAAGCATTTAGCATTTTTGCGGTCATTGACATTTTAATCAAAACACAACATGCTCTGTATATGACTTTTTTCATGGAGTTTTTGTCTATAGACTTCAATAAGCTTTTAAAATGCCTTAAAACACCACTGGAAATACCATATTAACCACTTACAAGTTTAGAAAAAAGCTGATGTTTTTGTACCAGCTTTTTTTATGCATTTTTTTTAATTGTTTCAAGATGACGTTTTATGTGATCAGTTCATTTTAATGCAATAATTAAAAAATGATATATATATTTTAAAAAAATATGTTCATGCCATTTACATACCACAAAAAAGCTCTTTCTATATTAAAAAAAAAAAAAAAAACAAGATATAAGGGCACATTCACATGTGGCGGAATTGCTGTGGAATTCCGCTGTGGATAGTCCGCAGTGGAATTCTGCAGCAGCCGTTTTTTACATTTGTTTCTATACATTTTTAGGAAAGTTAGTTCAGATATTGCGGGAAAACTCAGCTGCGGACCATAGGCTGCGGTGCGGAATTTTCCCTCCGCAGCATGCAATTTCTGCTGCGGAGTAGAAGCGGAATTTCACTACGGATTTCAGCCTTTGATATGCACAAACTGAAATCTGTGGCAAGTCCGCTGTGATATCTGCAACGTCTGAATTACCTGTAAATATGCAAATGTTGGTGCAGATTCGTTGCGTAATTGCCCCAAATCTGCACCAACATTTGCAGAGGAAAAATTCTGCCATGTCTGAACATACCCTAAGGATTTACAAGCATAATTAGACTTCTATAGGGCCCTACTAAACCTCCGTATGCATCCAATTTCATACAGATGTTTTTATTTTTCTCCTAAAGGTGGTGTTCTACCCTAGAATTAGTATCTCCATTATACAGCTCCATTTGGAGGTAATATAAGATGGTAAAGAGTGGCCATATGTCGGCGGTGCAGAGCCCCAGGGACCCTATGTACCTCAGTAAGGCTCCTTGCATACTGCTCTGTAAAATATGAGAGCACAATAGACCATATTCTTTGATTATTTTGTTACGCAATGAAAATTATTCCCGGCAGCTGAGGAATTCCTCAGGTATCTCCGTCTGCTGATGATTTCTGCAAAGTATCTTGTGACTCGCATATTAAGTATCAAGTTTTCCCCTAGAAGCCCTGAGAACAACGTTTCAGGAGGAGAACTTGGTTATATATGGCATAGGCTGGAGCATGCTGTGAGTCTGTTATGTACATTTGTTATACCGTACCACTGTACTCAGGATCCATATGAAAACGATACCAAATATGATCTTGTGCATGAGGCCTTAGACATCAAAGACAAATGTGAACTGATATCAAAAACTGCAAAATCAATATACCTGACGCAATCTGCATACAGTCTATTTTTACTGAAAATTGGATGGTGGCACTTCACTTACTCAGGTACCCATTGCCAACCCATTGTTGTTTCATTTTTCACCTCTAGGCTGTCTAAACAGTATAAATAGTTGTGCACCATTTTTGCTAATTAAATATTTTATTTATAGTTTTATTAATTTGCCATTAGATTAAAGGGTAACTAAACTTGAATAAAACTTTTGACGTAGTGGCATGTTAGAAGTTTTGATCGGTGGGGGTCCGATTACTGAGTACCCCACTGATCGCTAAAACTAAGTGGCAGATGTGCTCGGGTGAGAGCTGCGCTGCCTACCTTTTGATTGGCTTTTCCAGTAAAAATAGACTTTCTACTGAGCCCGTAGACCACTCGCTTGGCTTTCCGAGAATAGCCGATCAGAAACGAAGCGGCGCTGCACTCACCCGAGCATTGTTTTAGCGATCGGTTTTGGCCTCAGTACTCGGGCCCCCACCGATCAAAACTATAACATGTCTCTATGACATGTCAAAAGTTTTTTAAGTTTAGTTACCTTTTAAATCAAATCAGTTGTATTAAAGAGGTGCTCTGAAATTGATTTTTTTTGATATGTTAGGGATATTGCACACAAAGTCTTTGGTTTCATACTACGGAGCCATAGGAACCCTGTGTGCCACAAAGCTTTGTCTCTTAGCTTTCCAGCAACAGCGCCACTCTTGTCCATGGACTGTGGTATTACAGCTCATCCGCGGTCATTTGAATGGCAATACCGCACACTGCCCATGGAAAAACAATGGCAACATTTCTGAAAAATAAACTTACCCTGTTTTCTAATCTCGGAAAACTTCTTATCATTTTTATACTATAGATATTACACCTACCTGACTCCACTATTTCTGGTTAATAATGTCCTTCACATGTTGCATACAAATGTCAACCTTTTGATGTACATTATGAAATTTGATGCATATGTGATTTTTAGCATTTTGGCAGGTTCTACTGGCAAGTATAAGATGTAATGTGTGTATTGTCATATATGGTAAAGGAATTGCAATAACAATGGTATGCATTTAAAACTTGCTGCTCCAAAGATTAACCCCATGCATTCAGACATAGTCATAGATTGTGCAATGATAATATAGATACCAAGTGAATGGTTGGAGAGGGAAGAGCCAGTAATATATTGTGAATGTGTTGTAGGTGAATAGTCACATTCCTTTCCATTATAGAAGACTGAACTTTCACATGAGTACAATGGTGTTAGACACACGTCACTGTGAACCTTGTTGAATGCAATTTATAGTCATTATCTGTTTATTTATTTATTTTAAGGGGTAACTAAACTTTTGAAAACTTTTGACCTTTCATAGTGAAATGTCAGAAGTTTTAATCGGTGGGGGTCCGAGTACTGAGATCCCCACCGATCCCTAAAATGAAGCGGCAGAAGCGCTTAAAGAGGCTCTGTCACCAGATTTTCAAACCCCTATCTCATATTGCAGCAGATCGGCGCTGCAATGTAGATTACAGTAACGTGGTTTTTTTTCAAAAACGAGCATTTTTGGCCAAGTTATGACCATTTTTATATTTATGCAAATGAGCCTTTCTTAAGTACAACTGGGCGTGTTTAAAGTTATGTCAAAGTGGGCGTGTATTGTGCGTGTACATCTGGGCGTTTTTACTTGTTTTACTAGCTGGGCGTTGTGAATGGAAGTGTATGATGCTAACGAATCAGCATCATCCACTTCTCTTCGTTACCACCCAGCTTCTGGCAGTTCAGACACACAGCATGTCCTCGCTCATCCGACGCGATGAAGTTCCTGTGGGAGGAAGTGAGTGACGTCACAGCGTGATCTCGCGAGGACACGCTGTGTGTCTGAACCGCCAGAAGCTGGGTGGTAACGAAGAGAAGTGGATGATGCTGATTCGTTAGCATCATACACTTACATTCACAACGCCCAGCTAGTAAAACAAGTAAAAACGCCCAGATGTACACGCACAATACACGCCCACTTGGACATAACTTTAAACACGCCCAGTTGTACTTAAGAAAGGCTCATTTTCATAAATATAAAAATGCTCATAACTTGGCCAAAAATGCTCGTTTTAAAAAAAAACAAAACACTTTACTGTTATCTACATTGCAGCGCCGATCTGCTGCAATAGGAGATAGGGGTTTTAAAATCTGGTGACAGAGCCTCTTTAAGTGAGCGCTGTTCTGCTCATTCCTCGTAAAGCCGAGCAAGCGCTGTACGGACTTATGGAATTTCTATTGAGCCCATACACTACTCAGAGGAAAGCCGATCAGAAGCGAAGATTGGCACAGCACTCACCCGAGCACTTCTGCTGCTTCGTTTTAGCGATCGGCGAGGACTCAGTGCTTGGAACCCCACCAATCAAAACTTCTGACATGTCACTATCACATGTCAAAAGATTTGTAAAAGTTTAGTTACACTTTAATTTTATGACATGATAAAGGTAGATTAAAATCGCAAAAGGGTATTATGGGTATTGTGTCTATGGTGCATTCAGGGTTTGATTCAAGGTACTTAGTGATTGTCTTTGTCTGATCCCTGGTTGTCTGTGGTATAGTTAACACATGATTCTTGTTTGTTAGTGGTAGATTGAGCAAAATCTTAAATGGCACGGGGGTCAAGTTGGGGCTCATTTCAAAGCTCTTTTAGATACAAAAAAACGATGCTGCAAACGATTTTGATATAGGATTTACTTTCGCTGTGATATTTTACGTTACAGTTAACGTTAAAGTTATCATCTTCATTATCGCTACCGCCGGTGTTAGCATTACCCAAAATGTACCAGTTCTTTTAACAGTTGACAATAACATTGGATCACGCATAGGATAAGTGGCATTGAATAAAGCCGCTAATTCTCGATAGGATCTTATTTTTTCTTCGTCATAATGTAGCCGATAATGAAAATGCTAACTTTAAAGTTAAATATCTCAACAAAAAATCAATTGCGCCATTGTTTTCGTATTGAAAAGAGCTTTCAAATGAGCCCCCACCCGACCCCCTGTGCCATTTAAAATTGTGTGGCCCCCGCCCACCCCGCTGCCCCAAAGGGGGTGGGGGTATTTTATGGGGCGTTAACTGGTAGATTTTATGACCCCATTAAATCCAACCAAATTTCAACCCTCTACTTCAAGCCGTTCAAAAGTTATGAGGGTGTTCCGGAATTTTTAGTGGGCACTGTGTATATATATATATATTTACCAGCAAAGAGAGACAGCAGCACTCGGTTTTCAAACAGGATAATCCAAAAGTAAAGGGTGCCATCTAGTAGTCTTGATCCAAAGACAACGTAGATATCCCAGAAATAAATCCAGCAGCACTCCAGTAATCAGGATGAAAAAAAGTGTGATTTATTGTGCCAACATGGCAAGTGCAACGTTTCCGTCCCACCTTGGACCTTTTTCAAGCATAGTGATACATGCACATTCAGTGGTTTATATAGTGAGCATACAATATACATAATCAAGCTCATTAAAATAATTAGACTGACGTACACATCTCAAAATAGCGTGATAAAAACAATAAAAGAGTATCAAGGCAATATAAATTGATACATGATGTGAACTCGTGAATTAGTTTTAAAAACAACACATAACATACATAATTTAAGCAAGAAAATGACATAATTATATAAATTACAATATTCAACTGCTGGGTAGAGGCTTGAGACTGCACGACCACTGGCCAATCAGAGAGAAAGCACTCGATTGTTGTATGACGTATGATCACTGTCTGTAAAAGTACAGAGATAAAGCTTAAATACCTTTTAGGATATTTTTTTTTGTGTTACATATTACCGCTTAGGTACATAGTATAGGATCCACACGAGGGAGGAGGGTCCCTGATCACATTACGTGTTCAACGGTAACCACCATCCATGTTAGTGGAAAAAAATGCATACCACTTTCATGTACACGGTCCAATACACATAACCATTTACTCGTGTATCGGATCCATAAGGACGTTCATGTTAAAACAAGAGAAGAAAAATTTACTTTTAATATAACCCTACTATATGTAAAAAAAATAATAACAATATAATATCAAATATACTGATCACTGGACATAATGAGCCAATTGTCTATTTATCCTTATAATTGGTCTATATTTTATTCACATATACAAAATCACATTGATAAACATTAGATGTGATATCAATATGTTTGATCTGGAGTGGTCTTGCAGTCCCATAATAATCTACGATAGAAAAAGTATATAAAAAAATAGTATCGGAAAGACATGTATCACAAAATCTGTTTACTACAGGAGAACAAAGCTATGGGTCAGAATGTGGCTGAAGGCGGCCGTCATCAGAAAATAGCTCTGGCTACATTAAATTCAACATTTAAACCGTTAAGTCGCAAAGAATTCAATAAAAAAAAATCCACTTTAATTCACATTTGTGTAATAACGTATGTCTATCGCTACCCCTACAAGGTATTGGGATATAGTCAAGAATCATAAATCTTATATCCTTTTCCGTATGACCATACTCCGTGAAATGTTTTGCTACGGGCAAATCACACATCTTTTTTCTTATTGAGTATCGATGGTTATTCAATCTAGTTTTAAAATCACACGTGGTCTCACCCACATACAACAACTGACAGGGGCACCATAGTACATAGATTACCCAATCAGTGTCACAAGTTACATGATGTTTAATCTTATATGATTTATGTGTCACAGGATGTTCAAATATATTGCCCCTATGCATAAGATTGCAATTAATACATCTATGGCATGGAAAATTGCCTGTTTTTAGAGATCTAAGTAGAGTCTGTTTCCCCCTGAGAGGAATCTCCCCCACGTTAGTTTTCACCAGTTTATCTCGTAGGTTACTAGATCTTCGATAAGACATAAGAGGCGGGTTATTTAATTCACAAATGTGATTATAACTATTCTTAATTATTGGCCAATGTTTATTCAATATTTTTGAGATATTACCACTTAAGGCATCATACGTAGAAACAAATGGTATCTGTCTACTTTTAATACACTTAGATGTACTCAATAATTATTCCCTAGAGATATTATTAATTTTTATTTTATGAGCGTACAACAAATGTCTAGGATATCCTCTTTGTGTAAAGTTAGAGATCATGAGGTCTAGAGATGTATCTAAATCAGTCGGGTCATCCACAATACGCTTTGCTCTCATCATTTGACTAAATGGTAGTGACCATATCATGTTTTTGGGATGGCAACTCTCAAATTTTAAAAGGGTATTACGATCTGTATCTTTCGTGTATAACACAGTGGTCTGGACCTTTTCACTTCAATAAGTCATAGTAAATTGAATATTTTGATCAATCTGATTAAGAAACTGATGGAATGACTCCAAAGAGGTCACAGAGTCTGTCCAGATTAGGAAGATGTCGTCTATGTATCTCCACCACCCCAAAACATGAGTGAAGTGGTGGGACACATAGACGCATATCTCCTCAATCATGTCCATGAATATATATGTCCATGAATATATTGGCGTAAGTTGGGGCCATATTAGATCCCATGGCCGTGCCTTTTTGTTGAATATAGAATTTCTCATCAAACGTAAAATAGTTAGAGGTCAGGATGAGCTCCAGTAGAGTAATGATAAACTCTCTACATGGAACTTCATAATCTGAATCATTAAGTTTATGTCTCACTGCCACAATACCTATGTCATGTCCGATAGACGTATAAAGGGAAACCACATTAAAAGACACAAAAAATGCCCCTGATGGAGGTTTTATCTGTTTTAATTTATACAGAAAATCAGAGTTATCCCTAATGTATGATTTGGTTCCTATAGCAAAGTGTCTTAATGCCCTATCTACAAAAATAGAGATGTTATTAATAAAGACCCTCTGCCGGATACAATCGAGCGACCTGGTGAATTCACCAGTCGCTTATGGATTTTAGGAAGTAAATAAAGGCAGGGAGTATTTGGATGGTCAATAACAAGAAAGGTGCATAATGCAGAGTCAATAATGCCCTCATCAAATGCTTGTTTTAGGAAATGTTTTATCTTTTTTTCTATATCATCTCTAGGGTCATGATTTAACACTCTATATACATCCGTGTCATTCAATTGTCTGTATGCTTCAGTCATGTATGTTTTAGTATCCATAACCATGACCGCACCCCCTTTAACAGCGGGTTTGATGGTGAGGTCATGGTTATGGATCAACTCATCCATAGCTGCCAATTCTACAGTAGTAATGTTAGGGTGATTCAGGCTATCATTAGTCTGTGCACCTAATTCAGACAGATCCTTTTTAACTAACTCAATATACGTTTCGATGGAATTTGATATGACTGGCGGCTGGAAACTACTTTTGTTAAATAAATCAAAATTTTCCAAACAGATGTTCTTAGATTCAACCTCTACTACATTTTCACACGGTTGAGAATCAAACCACACTTTGAATTTAACTGATCTAATAAAATTATATAGATCAAGTTCCAGTTGAAACCAGTCTAACCGTTCTATCTATCTGTGTCTGTGTGTGCGTGCGTGCGTGTGTGTGTGTGTGTGTGCCTCTGTGGGTACAGTAATCACTGTGTGTTATTTGTGGTGTTACATAGGGCTGCAGGTAACATCTATTACATTATCTGTATTCAGAGTTATCATTGCGTGCTATCTGTGGTGTTACATAGGACTGCAGGTAACATCTGCTATATTATCTGCACTAAATGTGTAAATGTGTGCCTGTATGGGTATATATGGGTCAGTGTGATGTGTCTCTGTGCATGTATATATGTGCCTGTGTGTGTGCATATATATGTATGTGCGTCTATATGTATTTGTATATGTGTCTGTATGTGTGTGTATATATATATATGTATCTCCTGTATGTGTGTGCGCGCGCGTGTGTGTGTGTGTGTGTGTGTGTATGTATATATATATATATATATATATATATATATATATATATATATATAAATATGTGTGTGTGAGTGTGTATAAATATATATATACACAGTATATATGTGTGTATACTTTTATACATATATATATATATATATATACACATATATGTATATATGTGTGTGTGTGTGTGTGTGTGTGTGCATGTCTCTGTATATCTATATATTTACCTATGTGTATGTATATTTGCCTGTATGTATAAATATGTCTTTATGTATGTAAAGTATTTATGTTCCAGTATGTGCGTGTCTGTATATGTGGTTATTTTTTTATTTGTTGATGGCAGCAATAGAGAATCCCACACAGGGCGACATCCAACCAAGCACTTGGGCAATAGTGACCACAATATGGTAAGTTTTAATATAATTTTCAATAAAACAATACGAAGGTTAGCAACAAAACCTGGATTTTTAGGAAAGCAAACACTTAGTCTTGTTGACTGGGATCATGTAATGGTAAATAGGAATACTGACACTTAATGGGGAGCTTTTAAAGATATATTACATGAATCGTGCAGTAAGTTTATACCCACTGGTAACAAAATGTCTAGGAATAAAAGGAGACCAATATGGATGAATAGGATATTATTGAATATAACAAAAACAAAAAGCATTCAAAACATTGGAGGTTGAGGGCTCAGCAAAAGCATTCGAGATATACAAAGATCTCAATAGAAAATGTTAAAATGAGATCAAGTTAGCAAAGTTATCTACAGAAAAACAAATCGCTAAAGACATTAAAATAAATCCCAATTTTTTTTATAAATATATTAATGCCAAAAAGGACAAATCTGATAATATTGGCCCTCTTAAAGATGACCATGGGAATACAATTGTAGTGGACAAAGGGAGGACTGAGATATTAAACACATACTTTTCCTCTGTGTTCACTGATGAGTTGCCAGTACCAGATATTCAGGGGTAAAGTGATAAAGGTTCCCCACCCTATATTACCCGCTTAAGACAGGAGGAATTACAGCTACGTCTGAGCAAATTAAATATTGATAAATCCCCTGTCCCAGACGGCATTCATCCAGGAGTATTAAGGGAATTAAGCTCAGTATTGGACACACCATTGTATCTCATCTTCTTAGACTCTCTTGTAACAGGACTAGTGCCACAGGATTGGAGGACGGCTGATGATGTACCACGCTCCAGGACATACTATTATGTCATGGTAACTGCATCGTTCACGCTCCATGACATAATAGTATGTCATGAATGAAACACGGCGCCGTTCACGCGGGGCGCGTTCATGAACTGTGATAGCTGCTGTTTCCGACAGCAGGCTATCACAGCCCAATGTGCAGGGACCTATCGCGGTGGTCCCCGCAGATTAACCCCTCAGATGCCGGGTTCAATAGCGATCGCGGCTTCTGAGGGGTTAAACCGCCATCGACGGCCCACTATATGATAGCGGGCGGCGATGGCTACTATGGCAACCAGAGTCCTAAAAATGGACTCCGGCTACGCCAACGACGGAAGCCTAGTGGGTCCTGACTCTATGCTTGCTGTCAGTGAGAAGCTGACAGATCTAATACACTGCACTACGCATGTAGTGCAGTGTATTAGAATTGCGATCAGGGCCTCCTGCCCTCAAGTACCCTAGTGGGACAAAGTAAAAAAGTAAAAAAAAAGTTGTGTAAAAATAAGAAAATAAAAGTTTTAACCCCTTCCCGACAATTGACGTATCCATACGCCAAAGTCGGGTAGGGGAAGTATGTAGGCTGTTTGCTACAGCAGACACTTCAGAGTAACTAGCGGTATCGCGCTCGAGCGTGATCCCGCTAGTTTAACTCGTTAAAAGCTGCGGTCAATACCGACCGCAGCATTTAAATCGACAGAAAGAGGGGGGCGACCACCTCTAACAGCTCATCGCGCCCCCCGCCACGCAATCGCGGGGGGGGGGGGCGATGGTTGCTATGGCTGCCTGGGGGCTTAATGAACGCCCCCAGGTCCGCCAGCTTTGTACACCTATTAAGCCTTGCCTCCAGCAGGGCTTAATAGGTGCCTGTCAGAATCACGATATACTGCAGTACATTAGTATTGCAGTATATCGTGCAAGCGATCTAACGGTCGCTGGTTGAACCTCAAATTATGTCCGAAAATACGGCTCCAATGCACTGGCAAACATCTGCCCATTCATTTGAATGGGTTTTACAATGTACTGTGCCGACGTTCATTTTTTTTACGCACCGCTGTCAATAGATGGCGCGTAAAAAAGACGCCCGCGTCAAAGACGTGCCTGTCACTTCTTGGGACGTAATTGGAGCCGTTTTCCATTGACTCCATAGAAAAACAGCACCAATTACGTCCGTAATGGACGCTGCGAAAAACGCCTGCACTTTCCTCCTGAAAACAGCTCCGTAATTTCAGGTGTATCGGACGTGTACGTGTGAACATACCCTAAGAGATGAACGACAAAAGTATATAGAAAAGTCTAATTACTGATAACCAGCATGGATTCATGAAAAACAGATCGTGCCTAACCAACATGCTCGCTTTCTATGAGGAGGTAAGTGCAAATCTGGATGTTGGTCATTTGGCTGATGTGATTTATTTGGATTTTGCAAAAGCTTTTGATACTGTTCCACACAACAGTTTTGTTCTGAAGCTACAGGGACTGGGGGAACGTGTATGCAAGTGGGTAAAGAATTGGTTAAGGGACAGAAAATAAAGAGTCGTCATAAAAGGAACTAACTCAAAATGGGCTGAAGTCATGAGCGGGGTACCACAAGGATCGGCCCAATTCTGTTAAATCTCTCTGTTAATGACCTTGTGGATGGGATTGATAGCAAGGTGTTAGTTTTTGCTGACGATACAAAACATTGTAGGACACTTAAAATTCAGCTTGACTTTCATATACATTAAATAAAATAAAACTGGGGATAACGGAACAAGAGAAGGACCTGGGTATTCTGGTAACAAATAAGCTAAGCAGCAGCACTCAATGTCAGGCAGCAGCTACAAAAGCAAATAGGATTTTAGGGTGTATAAAAAGAGTGATAAAAACCTGTGATTCAAATGTAATATTACCCCTCTATAAATCCCTTGTAAGGCCACATCTAGAATACGGAATTCAGTTTTGGGCTCCACATTGTAGAAAGGAAGTAGGAGAACTGGAGAGGGTTCAAAGGCGGGCAACTAAATTATTAAATGGAATGAGAGGTGCCGCTTACAATGAAAGGCTGGACAAATTGGGCTTATTCAGCTTGGAAAAAAGACGTCTTAGAGGGGATCTTATTAATATGTACAAGTATATGTGTGGTCAATACAGAGAACTAGCACGTGATCTGTTCCTCCCAAGGACTCTACAAAGGACAAGGGGCGTGTGGAAGAAAGATGTTTCAGACATCAATATAGAAAAGGGTTCTTTACATTTAGAGTGGTCAAGCTATGGAATGCCCGACCCCAAGAGAAAGTGTTGGCAGATACTGTGTCAGCATTTAAAAAAAGGCTAGAAGATTATTTACTGACAAATTGCATTGAGGGTTATAATTATCCAAGCAATGTATTATGGGTAGTTTATTGAGAAAGGTTGAACCTGATAGACCTATGTCTTTTTTCAACCTATGTAACTATGTAACCTAAGGCCGGCCCTGGCCAGCAGGGATAACCTGTGATGAGCTCATCTAAAGGATCGAAATTCTTCTAAAGGATTGTGACTTGTCCAATGCAGAGAATTTCTTTCAGTATGGATAGATTTCCATGTATAATTATTTATAAGACATCCAGGGCACACTGATACACACAGTATGTTTTCTATGTTAAGGGTTAAGCTGCTATTAACTGTTAATAACTTCTTAAGTTATCTGTAAGTATCAGCTTTTTGGATTGCCATCCTCCATGGTGCTATTATTGTCAAATCAAATGCTTTTTTTATTATTCCTATTAGAGCTGACATTTCAAATTCCCTCATGTCAGAAAACACAGGGCAGATGTGGGTGGAAGATAATATTTGTATCTTTATATAGCCTAAGCAATTATAGGCACACTTTGAATTATGTTAGTATAATAGAATTTCATATATAGTCTTCATTTCATACAGGAATTTTATACCACAGTTTCCTGGCAACAGCCTGGCATTAATAGGAATTTATTGGGATGCCTTGATCATTTTGTTTGCTCACTCCATTGCCTTCCATAATAAAGCGGTATGTGACAGGTATGATACCATAAATTTGGTAAAGACAGTACTTCTGATTCAACCAATTTCATGACAGGAATGATAACAACAGCGGGAGAGAAGTATGCTGATTTTGTGGGAGGCAGTGACCTAAGTCTACTTAGTGATTACATATGTTAGTGAGGGCATGGGTGTATGTAACAAGGGCAAGCTTCTGCTTTCATCATTTCTGTCATCTAATTGGTTTAACAGTGTTGTCTCCACCCAATTTATGGCATCATACCTGTCACATACCGCTTTGTCTTAATTGGCATAATCACATGAGTGGACAGGTTAGTGTCTCCTACAAAATCAGCACAATCTTCGCCTGCTGCTGTTATCATTCCATGATCTGATTAGCTTCACAGTACTATGCTGTTTCATTTCATTATTGATCTTTATAGCAGTCCTTTTTCTGATAGAGAGCAACAAATCCCCTGCATATACAGAGTTAAAGAGTAACTACACTTTCTTTGATATGTCATAGAGACATATCAAAAGTATGGATCACTGGGGGTCCAGATGCTGAGACCCAACAGTAATTGAAACAAAGTGCAGTAGCGCTTAACTGAGCGCCCTGCACCCTCGACTGAGATCAGCGCTCCCTGTCAGACTTAAAGGGGTTGTCCACTACCGGACAACTGATGGCCTATCTACCGGATAGGTTATCAGTATATCATCGGTGCGGGTCCGACACCCGGACCCCGCAAACGGGCACCGGATGTTATTGCCCATTATGCGATGTATGGAGCCAGAAGCATTTGGCTCCGTACATAGCATAGCAGCCGTGTTGCAGAGCTGCAGCTTTTCTCCTATTCACTTGAATAGGAGCGGAGCTGCAGTACTGCTTCTTGGCCGCTATTCCATGGCTGGATCCAACTGTATCCTGCATGTATGTCCGGTGCCCGGAGGCAGCCGGAGCAGCTTAATGGTGCGGGGTCCGGGTGTCGGACTCCCACAGATCATGTACTTATGACCTATCCGGTGGATAAGTCATAAGTTTTCCGGTAGTGGACAACCGCTTTAAGACTCTCATCGATGTTCTATGTGAGCCGTATTCAACCTGATGAGAAGCGGTGATCAGCTGAGCACTTCTGCACCTTCGTTTCAGCGACGGTGGGTGTCTCAGAACCCGGACCCGCACCGATCCAAACTTTTGATATAATATATGTTGGAAGAAAAAAGGACCAAAGACGGTGCTTCTACTCAATAAAAGTAAATAATTAATCAATGATATTGATGTTTTATTGCAATCAGGCTACGCGTTTCAATGCCGCACGGGCATCTTCATCAGGCCTTATCAAATAACTATACAGACACAAATGTTTAAATATACCATTCTTGATAATGTATAGTTATTTGTGTCTGTATAGTTATTTGATAAGGCCTGATGAAGATGCCGATGCGGCATTGAAACGCGTAGCCTGATTGCAATAAAACATCAATATCATTGATTCATTATTTACTTTTATTGAGTAGCAGCACCGTCTTTGGTCCTTTTTTCTTCCAACATATATTGTCTCCATTACGGTGGCCTTTGGCTTAACCGGTTGGGATCTCGGCAGCAGCACTCACTCCATACTGCAATTCCAACGCGAATATTCTTCTGCCCTGTGGTGAGCATTCATTTGTATTTACTGACTGCTATTCCTTGGATTTACTTACACTATGGGGCGCTGTGCTTTTTTCTTTATTTCTAAACTTTTGATATGTCTCTATGACATATCAAATGTTTGATCAAAGTATAGTTACTCTTTAAAATATACCATTCTTGCTGCCAGTAGCCAACACTAGTGGGAGCTTACTGCATACATTGAACAAAATAATAACAGTGTATATGGTAAGCTCCGGTGCTCGACCTACTGGTGGCTGCAGATAGCCTGGCGTTTATAATTTAATTCATATTGTGATAAGACATCCAGAGCTATTGGTTTACACCTTTTGATTGAACTTCTTGGTAAATTGTCACTTTATTATTGAAAGAACATGGAGACTAAATGGTCATAAGTTTCTCTGATGCTAATTCATAGGTGACAACCAATATAGCTGTCACTTTGCAACATAGCGGTCACAACATAAGAAAAAATGACAATATCTCTATAGGTAAATAGAACATGATTATTAGACTTTGGCTGCTGCTCTACCTGATGATTTACTAATATATGAACAATTTATAATTTTAGGGTGAAATCCACATTAAACTCACCGTTCCGATGTAACACTTGTCCTCTTATGACACTTCAGTTTATTCAAATTAAGTAACTTGAAAATATTGTAGTCCAATGATAGGAGAGCTTTCCAGCACAATACACATTGTTATCACATCCCGGCAGCTTTATGTTCAATTATCCCTGTTCCGCGGCTGGCAGAAAGACAATAAAAGTTAAAATGTTACTACAAGACTGTGTCTGAACCTCCTGTCAATCCGTCATCCCATACTAAACTTCCAGCAGTTGCCTCCATTTAATGAACATGTCACTGGGAATCTATTAATGCTGTTCCAAGCATACCTGACCCCGAAGGCTGCCTGCGTAATAGAAAGACAGTTTATCTTCACCTGTCACAGATGCTCATTCTACAATATATTTCCATAATAATCCAAGGAAGAGCAGAACTATTACTCACACTTACAGGTAGGAAATATTAACATATACGAATGGTGAAGTCGACAAAGGTGAAATTTTACTTTACTAATAAAAAGGATGTCAGCGGTCAGCAGCTTAACCAACCTGCTCCACGCCACTGTGGATCCCATAATATAGTTCAAAATTCATGATCAATGACAGGTGGAAAGGGGAAGACTTGCAGTACAGTAAATGCATGAAGTCACTCTACCATTGTCACGGACACAGGGTATGTGGACCCACTAGGCCGCTCCGCCGAAGCGGAGAGGCAGCTGACCAGATCTCAGTCTATACGAAAGTCTACAGCAGTTCGTAACACTCGGGTACCTGAATTAGTCCAGACAGTGGCTGTGTCTTCAGCACGGATGGAGGTCGGTGCAGCAGGTTGCCTTAGATGTGGCGGGCAGTACAAGACGTGGCAGAAGACACTGGACGTGGCAAACGACAGCAGGTGCAGCAGGACACGACTCCAACACTAGTAGGCACAGGAGCAAGGACACAACACGGGATACAGGAACAGGTAACAGGGCACGCATAACAACTGTAAAGGGAAACACTAAGGGACCATTTGCAAGACGGACTTGGGATAAACTAACAACGCTCAGGCAGGGATCAGAAGAGCTGGGGCCTTCTTATAGACCAGGAAATCATGTGGGTTGATGATGATGATGATTTTCACGTGTGCGCGCTGGCCCTTTAAGAGCGGGCACGAGCGTGCGCACGCACACTACGGGACACAGCGGACCGGAGCGGAAGTAAGCGCTGGCATCTCCTAGGAAGGAGATGGCGACCAGCGCTCAGGGATCCATGGCTGCGGGCGTCGGGAGGTGAGTGAAACCGACGGCCCATGGCCATGAACGCTACAACCATTGCTCACCTAAATACATATAATAGTTTTTTTATGATGTTTTATTGATTGTGCAAATATTAGAAGACAATGGACAAAATATTCCGGAGTGGTGGACCCACTCATGAAACCTTTGCACTGGGTCAACCAGTATGTTAAAACAGTGATGCAAACAATTCCGATTCCCTGCTGCTTCATTATCAGCCCGGGCGATATACTGGACTGACGGACCAAGTCATACAATATGGGTAAGATACCTACTTAGGGCACCTTGATCTCCCATACAAACCACTAGCAAAACAGTTTGGTCTCAGTTATAGGCTGCATCAATGGCTGTTGCCTCAGGCGTATGCTTGTTAGTCACCGCTTGACGTTTACGGAATTGTATATCACCGCTCCTTTCTTTGCATTTACCATTAATTTTCATTTAAAACATACATATTCATTGTTTTGTGGGTTAGAATGATTTTTCTTAAGTATCATTTACTGTGACTGCTATAAACTGGAGAGCATTTTTCTCTTTTTGCATATTGGGGATCCACACTTATTGGTTTACATATTGTTATTATCCCCAAGTGCAATTGATGAATATGTATGGCGTGATGTAGAATGATATCCTTGGCCCGCTTCAGACCCTATGTGTTACTTATTTAGGATCTCTCCTGTACTGAATTATGTCTATTTTCATGATATTTATTAAAGTTGATGTATTTTTATAACTATACTATGAATAGTATATAACCACCTTTACTTCGATCTAGTGGACATATTTTGGAGTTTCTATACGTTGCTGTGAATAATTATGGGGGGGGGGGGGCGTGATGCAACACGAGTAGGAAGCCCCCAGTCCATGTTTTGAAAATTTGTCCAGTGAGACGTATGATAATACTATTAGCCCATCAGTCTGTTTCTTATTGTCATGCTTTAAGTTCTTCTCGCAGACTTGCAGGGAAAACGAAACATGATGTATCCCAGAGTGTTATCGAAGTATTACAGCTGCTAAGGAAAGCAATTCTGATAATAATATTAAACTAGGGAAGTTGTAATTATGCATTTTCGGAATATATTTAGGTAACGCAAAATTTTTTATATTTTCATAAACAAACTCAATTGGCAGATTAACTTCTTCCCGACGTATGACATTTACTTACATCATAGCGGTGTAGGGGGAAGTACAGAGAGGGCTCACATGCTGAACCCGCTCCATACAACACGATTGTTAGCTGTATGTTACAGCCGACACATCACTGTAATCCGCGGGGTCATGCTCAAGCGTGACCCCGCTCGTTCAACCCCTCAGATGCCGCGGTCAATAGCGACTGCGGCATGTAAAGCGACCCCATCTGACAGCCCATCGGACCCCCATAGGTTATTCCTACTTTCTTCATGGTAGTATATGTTATAGCCTTTTGGAATACCACATTCTTACTTATGGGGGGTGGGGGGGGGGGTTGTATAGGTTTCACAGTATTCGTGAATACGTCATAAATATTCTTAGCAAAAAAACAAAACTTTAGGCTTTATTTTCATATGACTAAAAAAAAATCCCTTTAATGCTGGATCATTTGATGAATAAATTAATCTTAGTTTAAGTATATATAATTTTGTTTTATTTGATTTTTTTTTTTAATCTAATTTTCTTACTTAAACGTATCCAAAATCTTAAAAAAAAATTATACAGGCTTCACAAACTTTCTGGTACCAATCTAGGTCAGTGTTTAGTTGGCTAGGTGTGAATGATTTAAACTTAGTCCTTTAGTAAGTGACAGAGAGGGTATGAGGGCATGTAAGACAAGACCTTTCATCAGCTTTGTGAAACCAGCACAGCAAAGGCAACCCTCTACGGCGTGTAGTGTACACAGTTGTCCCCTGTCGAAAGGTGAAACATGGATATATGAAGAGCTTTACAAAGAGGTAAATTTGACACAACAAGTTTCATGCATCACTAACAGAGGAAACTCCCATCACTACACTGGACTCTTACTGACCGACCGTTATGTGAACACTGTCTGGGTATGTGTGTGTGTGTGTGTGTGTGTGTGTGTGTATATATATTCGTGTGTGTATGTATATATATATATATATATATATATATATATATATATATATATATATATATATATATACATACAGTGGAGGAAATAAGTATTTGATCCCTTGCTGATTTTGTAAGTTTGCCCACTGTCAAAGTCATGAACAGTCTAGAATTTTTAGGGTAGGTTAATTTTACCAGTGAGAGATAGATTATATAAAAAAGAAAAAAAGAAAATCACATAGTCAAAATGATATATATTTATTTGCATTGTGCACAGAGAAATAAGTATTTGATCCCCTACCAACCATTAAGAGTTCAGCCTCCTCCAGACCAGTTACACGCTCCAAATCAACTTGGTGCCTGCATTAAAGACAGCTGTCTTACATGGTCACCTGTATAAAAGACTCCTGTCCACAGACTCAATTAATCAGTCTGACTCTAACCTCTACAACATGGGCAAGACCAAAGAGCTTTCTAAGGATGTCAGGGACAAGATCATAGACCTGCACAAGGCTGGAATGGGCTACAAAACCATAAGTAAGACGCTGGGTGAGAAGGAGACAACTGTTGGTGCAATAGTAAGAAAATGGAAGACATACAAAATGACTGTCAATCGACATCGATCTGGGGCTCCATGCAAAATCTCACCTCGTGGGGTATCCTTGATCCCGAGGAAGGTGAGAGCTCAGCCGAAAACTACACGGGAGCGGGGGGGGGGGACTTGTTAATGATCTCAAGGCAGCTGGGTCCACAGTCACCAAGAAAACCATTGGCAACACATTACGCCGTAATGGATTAAAATCCTGCAGTGCCCGCAAGGTCCCCATGCTCAAGAAGGCACATGTACAGGCCCGTCTGAAGTTTGCAAATGAACATCTGGATGATTCTGAGAGTGATTGGGAGAAGGTGCTGTGGTCAGATGAGACTAAAATTGAGCTCTTTGGCATTAACTCAACTCGCCGTTTTTGGAGGAAGAGAAATGCTGCCTATGACCCAAAGAACACTGTCCCCACTGTCAAGCATGGAGGTGGAAACATTATGTTTTGGGGGTGTTTCTCTGCTAAGGGCACAGGACTACTTCACCGCATCAATGTGAGAATGGATGGAGCTATGTACCGTCAAATCCTGAGTGACAACCTCCTTCCCTCCACCAGGACATTAATGGCTCGTGGCTGGGTCTTCCAGCACGACAATGACCCGAAACATACAGCCAAGGAAACAAAGGAGTGGCTCAAAAAGAAGCACATTAAGGTCATGGAGTGGCCTAGCCAGTCTCCAGACCTTAATCCCATCGAAAACTTATGGAGGGAGCTGAAGATCCGAGTTGCCAAGCGACAGCCTCGAAATATTAATGATTTACAGATGATCTGCAAAGAGGAGTGGGCCAAAATTCCATCTAACATGTGTGCAAACCTCATCATCAGCTACTAAAAACATCTGACTGCTGTGCTTGCCAACAAGGGTTTTGCCACCAAGTATTAAGTCTTGTTTGCCAAAGGGATCAAATACTTATTTCTCTGTGCACAATGCAAATAAATATATATAATTTTGACAATGGGATTTTTTTTTTTTTTTATATATAATCTATCTCTCACTGGTAAAATTAACCTAGCCTAAAAATTCTAGACTGTTCATGACTTTGACAGTGGGCAAACTTACAAAATCAGCAAGGGATCAAATACTTATTTCCTTCACTATACATATAAATACATTAGACTCTGCTCTTTGAATGTCCCGATGCCTGGTTTTAGTTTAATTAAATCAATAGTCCATCCTATAGTACATCTGTCTAAGAATGTACTTTCTGCTCTCCAATGTCAACCAAACATTTTTGGTAAGAGCTGTCTACGCTAATCAATATACTCTTTACGTACAAATTGAACTTTTTGCCATTTTTGTAAACCCCACCCTGATTTTAAAAAAAGGACTGAGGAGGCTAACAAATGATCACATCTTCTATGACATGCTAACTACTGTATATTAGAAAGTAAAGATATAGGACATAGAGGATCTCTCTATACACAATCAATGTTTGACGGAGGTTCCTTGGTCCCACCAGAGGAAATTATTCACCTTTCGTCTAAAGAGAATGTGTGCACAATGTGAATTAAGACTCAAGTGGCAAGTAATTGGCTGCAATAAATGGGGTTGTCTTCAGCTGGACCCTAGCGGCCCGAAGGAGGATCCTCTGGATCTCTGGTGGGCCAGTTTAACCCAGTATACAAGAAATATTTGTGAGTGAGAGAGGATCGAATAGTTCTTAATTATATATGTGAACCTTAGAATATCTATCTTCGAGAAGTGCTTCGTTGAGAAAATATCTGTTTCTCTGATACTGCCAAAGTAAGAGCTAAAATATTATATTACATATTGTTTATTGTCTGTGTGTTTTTTTGCCTTTCCTTTAAATACAACCGAGAAACTTAAAGCCATGAAGAGGTTAACAGTCTGTTCTTTATGGTAACTGACCTGGAAATCGGGCTGCTTGTACCAGGTCAGAGAATATTGAAAACACAGAGGGTCTCCAGCTTCCATTCATATTTAATGCTTCCTGTTCTACCACGAAATTGGAGCCAAACCCATTGTACTGTGATGCCATTTTTGACTATAACAAGATAAAGCCCCATTCACTGAAAGAGAAGTCTAATATTTCAAGCCAAAAGGACAAAGAGTCATTCTTCAAGACAGATTGTGAGCATTGGCTACTGTAACATGCTCCTTCTTCCTGGCTAATTTAAGACATGTCACAAAGACGGCTAGTATTTCGATACAAGAATTCTCCTTGAGTATATTTGGACGCTTGTAATAAATATAAATAGTAAGACCCAGCAGTAACTCAATAGCAATGGCTCATTTTTGTCATAAGCAAAGGAAATATCTTAAAATAAGATCCCAGTATTTAACATGCTCTCTCTATTACACCTGCTCCGGGGCCTTTCATCTAGAGCCAAGCACTCACATTGTAAGACACACTTGTACTTAATTCCATCTTACTACAATTTATTTTTACTGTACAACATCCCGGCTCCCTCAACGGGAATGAACAGGGATTAAATTAGCATTTAAGTTTTCATGAATGTGTTAAAAGACATGCTACCGAATCCTGCCTCTGTTTATAGTCTAAGACGGAGCGGAACATGAAGGACGTCATGCATTCAAGGCCAGATCTATCATTAAATCCTGTCTAGTACATTTTTATCCAAAGAAAATTGAAAGGCATTAAGAAAGATTGGTTTGTTGGAACGTGTCCTTTTTTTCAGTTACAAATGGAAATTTCTTACATTTGTCCTAGCAGCATGTTTGGAGGGTGCTGTGCAATTCAATGATATGTAGCTTGTGTAATAATATTTATATTCCTCCCATGTATTAAAAAATGATGCAAATTTGCAAAAAAACGTGATTAAAAATGTCTTATCGTTTTGTGTACACAGCTCTTATGCAGACCTATGTGACTACATGGTAACATACTACAAACAATCTCTGTGTAGTCTGATACGCAGTCATGTGTTACTCTCTTTCATTTGCTTCTTTACTGTAGTCTGTAGCTATGGAGACATATAGGTCTTTATAGGAGCTGTAGACACAAAATGGTAAATTTTCAATTTAATTCACAATATTATTGGCAAATTTGTTTCATTTTTTACTTTATTTGCATTTTAGCAAAACAAATTGTTGCAAACATTTACATATTTTACACAATGGGTTATATCAATAATTGACCCAGAACGTATTGAGTTGTAAAGTTCTTCTTTCTAATTCCATAAATTTTGGATGCACAACAGGATACAAGGAATACTCTTAATTTTTTTTTATTGTTGTATATTTCCTGTTTTCAGCATTAATGTTGTATTGTTGTCACAAGCTGTGGAGTCTTTGGGTCTCTATAAGGTTGGTCACTGTTAAACTGATGAACAGAGTCCAAAGCAGCTCCCCATTCTTCACTATAAACACTTACTAGGAGGTATAAACTTTGAAGAATATGTAATCCTATGCACTCAATTATTTTTTGAATAAAAATATCCTGTATACATAGAAGATGAATCTTGCCGTCAAAACCTAACCCGTCAGGTCAGCAGGACTGACGGCTCGGCAAAAAACTGGTCTTCATGAAGTTCATGAACTTAGATGTGATCAATAACAGCTACAGTGAAGGAAATAAGTATTTGATCCCTTGCTGATTTTGTAAGTTTGCCCACTGTCAAAGACATGAACAGTCTAGAATTTTTAGGCTAGGTTAATTTTACCAGTGAGAGATAGATTATATAAAAAAAATAAAATAATGAAAATCACATTGTCAAAATTATATATATTTATTTGCATTGTGCACAGAGAAATAAGTATTTTATCCCTTTGGCAAACAAGACTTAATACTTGGTGGCAAAACCCTTGTTGGCAAGCACAGCAGTCAGACTTTTTTTGTAGTTGATGATGAGGTTTGCACACATGTTAGATGGAATTTTGGCCCACTCCTCTTTGCAGATCATCTGTAAATCATTAAGATTTTGAGGCTGTCGATTGCCAACTCGGATCTTCAGCTCCCTCCATAAGTTTTCGATGGGATTAAGGTCTGGAGACTGGCTAGGCCACTCCATGACCTTAATGTCCTTCTTTTTGAGCCACTCCTTTGTTGCCTTGGCTGTATGTTTCGGATCATTGTCGTGCTGGAAGACCCAGCCACGAGCCATTTTTAATGTCCTGGTGGAGGGAAGGAGGTTGTCACTCAGGATTTGACGGTACATGGCTCCATCCATTCTCCCATTGATGCAGTGAAGTAGTCCTGTGCCCTTAGCAGAGAAACACCCCCAAAACATAATGTTTCCACCTCCATGCTTGTCAGTGGAGACGGTGTTCTTTGGGTCATAGGCAGCATTTCTCTTCCTCCAAACACGGCGAGTTGAGTTAATGCCAAAGAGCTCAATTTTAGTCTCATCTGACCACAGCACCTTCTCCCAATCACTCAGAATCATCCAGATGTTCATTTGCAACACCATTTGCATGGTTTTCTTGGTGACTGTGGTCCCAGCTGCCTTGAGATCATTAACAAGTTCCCCCCGTGTAGTTTTCGGCTGAGCTCTCACCTTCCTCAGGATCAAGGATACCCCACGAGGTGAGATTTTGCATGGAGCCCCAGATCGATGTCGATTGACAGTCATTTTGTATGTCTTCCATTTTCTTACTATTGCACCAACAGTTGTCTCCTTCTCACCCAGCGTCTTACTTATGGTTTTGTAGCCCATTCCAGCCTTGTGCAGGTCTATGATCTTGTCCCTGACATCCTTAGAAAGCTCTTTGGTCTTGCCCATGTTGTAGAGGTTAGAGTCAGACTGATTAATTGAGTCTGTGGACAGGAGTCTTTTATACAGGTGACAATGTAAGACAGCTGTCTCTAATGCAGGCACTAAGTTGATTTGGAGCGTGCAACTGGTCTGGAGGAGGCTGAACTCTTAATGGTTGGTAGGGGATCAAATACTTATTTCTCTGTGCACAATGCAAATAAATATATATAATTTTGACTATGTGATTTTCTTTTTTTTTTTTTTATATAATCTATCTCTCACTGGTAAAATTAACCTAGCCTAAAAATTCTAGACTGTTCATGTCTTTGACAGTGGGCAAACTTACAAAATCAGCAAGGGATCAAATACTTATTTCCTTCACTGTAAGTACAAAGGTTTAGATAACCTTTAATGCCAAAGTGTTGGTCTCTTGCATCGCTCCCTTATTGATGAGAGCTGAAAATGTAGTCTAAAGTGAAGTACCAAGTTGAAGTTCACAAAATTATAGTTGATTGTAGCAGTGACCCCTGTTGTGTAATATCAGGTCACTACAAAGACTAAGATTTGGGCTGGAGGATTACTGTCAAGACAATACACAAGGACAGGTCAAGATAGGCAGGGACCAGGCAATAGCAGAGTCAAGAAAAATGAAAAACACTTATTTACAGAACTTGAGCCTTGACCCCTAGGAAGTTGATGCGCCCATGCCTAAGCACAGTAGGACTTGGTGAAAAGAGTGGAAAGAGAAGTGGGGAGTTGACCACTGATAAAGGGTTAACAGATGTGGGTTAGTGGGTAGATGCTTTATGTATCTTATAATGCATTATAGAAGTTTCATTAAGTTGTTAATCAAAAATAAGTCAACACACTTGTTTGACTGTTGCTAATAAAATATAGCAGAACTATGAATGCAGCTCTTGAGTATAATACAAGCTGTAACTCAGGATTGGTACAATCCAATGTATTTAAAAACTGTTGCTCAACTTTGCATGTAGATTATGTCTTCATAGTGTATATTGGTGTTTAAAGGTGGGCATACTGTACCCTTCACTATACAAGTGGCAGCATCTATCATGTTGGAAAGCAAGTGATTTCTATCCCTTGATAATGCAATGTTTTGGCTCTGTGTCTAGTAGTTCTCAAGTGTTGTACTGGCTATATTTATTAGATGTATGTCGGACGAACCTGTCGATTTTGGTGGGACTGGCCGACGATCCAATGTGTATGGCGGCGTCCCGACTCTCCGTTGAGGGAGAGAAGGGTCGGGCATATTGTATTTCAAAATGCCCGTTTCTTTGTTGGTAGCAGATAAGTCGCTGCTTATCTGGAAGCAGCTCTCTCCCTTCTCCCTATTAAAAACACATGCACGCTCAGCAAAGCCTGTGTATGCGTATGGGGGAATAGGGAGAAATAGATGCCGACCAAACGATCAAAGTGTATGGCCACCTTTAACACCTTTCTTATGAGCAAATGGGCATCTGAAGATATTATCGCCTGTATATATATTTAAAATAGGGTCTTCATATCTTTAAAATGTCCATAATAACGGGACTCATATTGACTGACACTAGATCATACCACCAAACTATTCTACTGCAAGGAGACATCTCTAGTTAACTAACAGAACCCTGGGTGAAGATAATACTATAATGGGGAGAACAATGGGATAAATGGACATTTACTGTATATAATGGGGAATCAAGATAAACGGTACTTTTACACGGTCCGAAATGGGCCATGTAAACGAGCACCAATCAACGAGACAGCTCGTTGATCGGCACTCGTTTGCTCCTTTCACAAGGAGCTAAGTATAAGGACGAGTGCTCGTTATTCCGATAGCTCGTCCCAATGCATTATTATCATTTCGGCAGCACATCTCCCTGTTTACACAGAGAAATGTGCTACCGACAATGATAATATTTTGGGAATTTAAAACCATACAATCACCCGATGAAGGAGCGTTTGCTCGTTCACCGGCTGATCGTTGCCCAGTTTACACAGGGCAATTATCGGGAGTGAACGTTCTGTGAACACTTGATTGCCCGATAATTGGCCGGTGTAGAAGGGCCCTTACATACTATATTCCGTCACACTATAATGCATCATTTAGGAGGTAATATGAGGTATATAGGAATTGTGCTATTTGGCATCTGCAGGCGTGTAGCTACAGTACAGTAGCTTACTACTTCCTAGACGTAGGACGAGTCCTTATCCTGTTAAGTCCATGTCTTCCAGACTAAAATGTATTATATGTCATGCTGAGACATACATCCAGTTGTCTGTACAATTATGTACTGTATCAAATGTGCTCATCTGTTGATACTCCCAGCTGTTTATTTTATTACAGAACTATTTCGCTCTCTCATCTGTTTCTTGGATGCACTCAGTGTTTCCCTGATCTGGTTAGAATCCAAATTTAAAATGCAAATCACCTGGGTAAAAATACATCATGAGATATTAATGGTTGGCAGAAAAGAAGCTTTTATGGAAATTGAGACATAAAGAGGCTCGGTCACCATACTATAAGTGGCCTATCTCCTACATAAGGAGATGTGCGCTATAGTGTAGGTGACCAGCAGTGCTTTTTATTTAGAAAAACAATCTATTTCTACCACGTTACTAGCGATTTTAGATTTATGCTAATTACTTTCTTAATGGACAAGTGGGCGTGTTTTCACTATTGACCAAGTGGGCGTTGTACAGAGGAGTATATGACACTGACCAATCAGCGTCATGCCCTTCTCTCCATTCATTTACTCTGTGCATAGTGACACTGCGTTGTTCACTATGTGCTGTCTTATACTGACACATTAACGTTACTGAAGTGTGTTGACAGTGAATAGACATTCCTTCCAGCCAGGACGGGATGTCTATTCACAATCCCGACACTTCGCTAACGTTTGTGTGGGATTTACAGCACAGCAAAGCGTAATCTCGCTGTAACCTGTCAATTACAGCGTGATCTCGCGATATTACGCTTGCTCTGCTGTAAGTCCCACACAAACGTTAGCGAAGTGTTGGGATTGTGAATAGACATCCTGTCCTGGCTGGAAGGAATGTCTGTTCACTGTCTAAACACTTCAGTAACGTTAATATGTCAGTATAAGACAGCACATACTGAACAACGCAGTGTCACTATGCGCGGAGTAAATGAATGGAGAGAAGTGTATGACGCTGATTGGTCACTGATTGGTCAGCGTCATAAACTTTTCTCCACAACGCCCACTTGGTCAATAATAAAAACACGCCCAGTTGTCCATTAAGAAAGTAATTAGCATAAAGCTAAAATCGTTCCTAACGTGGTAAAAATAGATAATTTTTCTAAATAAAAAACACTGCTGTAATCTACATTATAACGCCGATCTTCTTATGTAGGAGATAGGGCACTTATAATGTGGTGACAGAGCCTCTTTAAAGGAAAATTGCTACTATAGCCTAACACTTTGGGTAAGTTCACATGCAGCAGATTTCTTGCAGAGATTTCTGCAACTCTCCAATTTATCTGACTAAGGATCGCAGAAATCCATGTGCATGCTGAAGAGACTACCCTATTCAGATGTATGGAATGGATTATTCAGTTGCAGAAATGTCTGGAACAAGTCTTCTGCGTGTGAATTCACCCTTACAGTGGCTAAGGGTACATTGCACAGTTACAGCCTGTGTGACAGCAAGGTGGCCACAAACTCTGTGCTAATGTTTCAGTCTAATGTGGGGGGGATAAATGCCCATGCCAACATTATGATGCAAGCACAGATTTTACTTACTCGCTGTAATGATGTGAATATAGAAAGTGCTGTCTCTCCCTGTACATTTTGTTGGCCCAGATATTACTGCCTCCCTGTCTCTCCATGTAAATGATGAGGACAAATATAGCATTGCTTTGCTATTTCTTCCTGTAAATTATGTAGGCACAGATTGTACTATCTCCCTATGATTCCCTGTAAATAATGTAGGAATAGATACTACTTTATCCCTGTCTCTGCCTGTATATAATGTAGGCACATATATTATTGTGTCTCTGTTGGTTCAGATATTACTGTCCACAAGTGTTTCCCTGTATATGATATAGGCACAGTTATTACTGCCTTTCTGACTCTCCCTATAAATGATGTACTGCCCCCTTGTCTCTCTGTAAATTATGTAGAAACAAATAGCACTGTCTCCCTGCCTATGTAGGTATCCATAGCACTGTTTCCCTATCTCTTCTTGTAAATTATGTATGCACTAATGCACATATAGTACTACCTTCCTGTCTCTCCCTGTAAATAATGTAGATACATATAGTGCTGCCACCCTGTCTTCCTGTAAATGATGTAGGCCCAGATAGCACGGTCTCCCTGGCTATTCCTGTTCATTATGTGGACCCAGATAGTGCTGCCTCCATGTCTTTACCTGTAAATGACTTAGGCACAGGTAGTACTGTCTCCATATCTTTCCCTGTGCGTCATGCTGCAACCTCTCTCATCATTCACACTGCAGTTAAGCTGGCCATAGATATGACATATTTGTTGGCAGGTCGCATAATAACAGTATATAAAGTGAGACAATCTCGACATGCTATAGTGGATGCAAAGTTATTGTGATGTGCTGAGATTGGCTGTTGTCAATGGCGGATTATAATATGGGCGATTCGGGCGGTCGCCCGGGTCCCGAGGCTGCCAGGGGGCCCATCGGGGCCCGAGGCTGCCAGGGGGCCCATCGCGGCCCGAACCGCACACAAACTTAAAAAACTATGCAGCGCTACCGCGCTGCCCGCTTCCGACTGGATCTACGTCCGCAGGACGCAGATTCAGTTGGGTTGAATGCTGGAGCCCCGCCCCAGCATTCACTCTGCCGTGAGCGGCTCGGTGCAGGCAGGCGCGATGTAGTGACGTCATCGCGCCTGTCTGCACGGAGTCACTCACAGCACAGTGCAGAGGAGGAGAAGCATCCCCCACCGTCGTGGGAACCGGGATAGGTAAGTAATTATGTTTTCTTTTTTATTAGGTACGTACATATGGGGCATTATACTGTGTCGGCTATGGGGCATTATACTGTGTAGCAGCTATGGGGCATTATACTGTGTCGGCTATGGGGCATTATACTGTGTCAGCTATGGGGCATTATACTGTGTCACCTCTATGGGGCATTATACTGTGTCACCTCTATGGGGCATTATACTGTGTCAGCTATGGGGGCATTATACTGTGTCGGCTATGGGGGCATTATACTGTGTCGGCTATGGGGCATTATACTGTGTCGGCTATGGGGCATTATACTGTGTCGGCTATGGGGCATTATACTGTGTCACCTCTATGGGGCATTATACTGTGTCACCGCTATGGGGCATTATACTGTGTCACAGCTATGGGGGCATTATACTGTGTTGCAGCTATGGGGGCATTATACTGTGTCACAGCTATGGGGGCATTATACTGTGTCGAAGCTATGGAGGCATTATACTGTGTCGCAGCTATGGAGGCAATATACTGTGTCGCAGCTATGGAGGCATTATACTGTGTTGCCGCTATGGAGGCATTATACTGTGTCGCAGCTATGGGGACATTATACTGTGTCGCAGCTATGGAGGCAATATACTGTGTTGCCGCTATGGAGGCATTATACTGTGTCGCAGCTATGGGGGCATTATACTGTGTCGCAGCTATGGGGACATTATACTGTGTCGCAGCTATGGAGGCAATATACTGTGTTGCCGCTATGGAGGCATTATACTGTGTCGCAGCTATGGGGGCATTATACTGTGTCACAGCTATGGGGATATTATACTGTGTCGCAGCTATGGAGGGCATTATACTGTGGGGGCAGCTATGGGTGGCAATATACTATGGGGGCAGCTACGTGGGACATTATACTGAGCATTACAAGAGCTGCAGGTCCAAGGGGGGAGACGCTGTGTAGCACAATATACAAGGGGGGATTGTTGTATAGCACTATATAGAAGGGAGCGCTGTGTATCACTATATCTAAGGGGGATTGCTGTGTAGCACTATATACAAGAGGGGGAGGGCTATGTGATGCTATTTACAGAGGGGGAGGACTGTGTAGCGCTATTTACAGGGGGCTGTGTGTGGTGCTATCTACAGTGTTTGACACAATTATATTCAGGGGCGCAGTCTATGGTGCTATAATATTTAGGGGCCCAGCGTTTGGTACTATTTTATTCAGGGGCGCAGTGTTTGGTTCTATTATATTTAGGGGCACAGTGTGTGGCACCATGATAATATTATCTTTGTTTATAGGTGTGGAAATGTTGGAAAAGTGAGGAGCCAAAGACACCTGACTGGCAAATTCTGCAGAAATGGGTCATGGCCGGGAAAAGTCGTCATGAAGTCTGGACTGGATGGAGAAGAGGAAAAAAACTACCTCGTCACCTGTGAGTCACTAGATTTATAGACAAGCTGTCATCTCTACTGACATGTTTATTATAGGAAATCCTTGTATTTCACAAAGTCTTTGTGCAGTCCAGGACTGATAGACAAATAAGTGTTACTATTCCCCTTGACAGGAGAATGTGTCCCTACACGGCGCGATACTGTCAGCGATGGTTGGAGACTGTCAGTATGTGGGGACACAGCCTTTTGACAAGGGGAGTAGTAACACCCATTTGTTAATGTCTGGACAAAAAGGAAGTGTTAACAATAGTTACAGGGCGGCGGTGGAGAAGGGGGGCCCAACTATGGGTAACAGCCCAGGGCCTATGGTCTACTTAATCTGCCACTGGCTGTTGTGGTTAGGTCATAGTACCTCACTATTGTCATCAAGTTACTACCAGGGCCTGTAAACAAAGGACCGGCTTCAGGTTAGCAGTAGGCTGTGGCATTTAAATAAAGGACTTTGGAGAATGTAAGAAATGGTTTTGTAACCCCATAGCTATAGGAGGTGCAGAGGTAGCAGTCGCACCCAGTATTCAGTGGCAGATTACGTAGACGATGGGCCCTGCGCTGTTACCCAAACTTGAGCCCCCCTTGCGCACCGCCGCCCTGCCACACGTAACTATTTTTAACACTACGTTTTTGGGCAAGCATTAACAAATGGGTGTTACGGATTCCCCTTGTCACTGGGCTGTGTCCCTAAATACTGATAGTATCACACTGTGCAGGGACACATCCTCCTGACAAGGGGAATTGTCTATCAATCTTGGACTGCAGAAAGACTTTTTGTGAAATACAAGGATTTCCTATAATAAACATGTCAGGAGAGGTGACAGATTCTCTATAAATCTAGTGACTCACATGTGACGACGTCTCAGATTCTAGTATTTTTTTTCCTTTTTTCTTCTCCATCCGGTCCAGAGCACATGACGACTTCTCCCGGCCATGACTGGTTTCTGCTGAATTTGCCACTCAGATGTCTTCGACTCCTCACTTTTCCAACATTTCCACACCTATAAATGAAAATAAAGTTATCATGGTGCCACATACTGTACCGCTAAATATAATAGCACCAAACACTGCGCGCCTGAATATAATAATACCACATACTGTAAAACACCACATACACACAGCCCCCTGTACATAGTGCCATACACAGCCCCCTGTACATAGTGCCATACACAGCCCCCTGTACACAGTGCCACACACAGCCCCCTGTAGATATTACACCCCCCATAGATAGCGCCACACACAGTCCCCTGTACATAGTGCCACACACAGCCCCTGTGCATAGTGCCACACACAGCCCCCTGTAGATATTACACCCCCCCCATAGATAGCGCCACACAAAGTCCCCTGTACATAGTGCCACACACAGCCCCTGTAGATATTACACACCCCATAGATAGCGCCACACACAGCCCCCTGTACATAGTGCCACACACAGCCCCTGTGGATATTACACACCCCCATAGATAGCGCCACACACAGCCCCCTGTAGATATCACACATCCCCCCTGTACAAGTGTACCTGGGTAGTCCAGACAGTGGCCGCAGCTCTGGCACAGATGGAGAAGGATGCAGCAGATAACACCAGACGTGGCGGATTACACAGGTGCCGTAGGCTGCTCCAGACGTGGTGAGTTCCTCCGGACGTGGCAGATGACACAGGATGTGGCGGATTCCTCCGGACATGGCAGATGACACAGACATGGCGAGTTCCTCCGTACGTGGCAGATGACACAGGACGTGATACGACTCCGACACTAGTTGGCACAGGAACAAGGACAGCACGGGATACAGGAACAAGTAACAAGGCACGGGTAACAACTGGAACGGGAAACACTAAGGGACCGATTGCAAGACAGACTGGGAAAATTAACAACGCTCAGGCAAGGCTCCTAGGAAGGAGATGGGGACCAGTGCTCACGGATCCATGGCTGCGGGCGTCGGGAGGTGAGTAAACACAACGGCCCGCGACCATAGACCCTACACGCTGGCCCTTTAAGGCCAGGACTGAGCTCGCTCACACGCACCCTAGTGGTCACTGTAGGCCAGGACGGTCGCATGTGCTATCATCTCTGGGAAGGAAGGCGTCGGCAGGCTGAGAGGAGTCTGCGGTCTGCGTCCACGGACGTTACAATGGGTTGTTCTAAAGGGCTCACTGAATTCCAGCGTGGTCCTGTAATAGGACGTCACCGTTGTAACAACTCAGTTCATAAAATATCTTCCTTCTAGATATTCCACAATGAACTGTGAATGATATTATTGCAAACTGGAAGCATTTAGGAACCACAGCAACTAAATCATGAAGTGGAAACCATGTAAAGTTACAGAGCGGGGTCACCGAGTGATGAGGTGCATTGTGCATAAAAGTTGCCAACGCTCTGCTGACTGAATAGCTTCAGAGTTCCAAACCTACTCTGACATGAACATCCGCACAAAAACTGTGCGCCAAGAGTTTTAAGGCATGGGGGCCAAGCAGCTGCATGCCAGCCGTACATCACAAAGTGCAATGCCAAGCGTCGGATGGAGTCGTATAAAGCACGCAGCTAATGGACTCTGGAGCCGTGGAAACGTGTTCTGTGGAGTGATGAATCACCCTTCTCTATCTGGCAGTCTGATGGATGAGTCTAGGTTTGGTGAATGCCAGGAGAACGTTACCTGCCTGACTGCATTGTGCCAACTGTAAAGTTTGGTGGAGGAGGGATAATGCTATGGGGTTATTCTTCAGGGGTTGGTCTAGGCCCCTTAGTTGAAGTGAAGGAAAAACTTAATGCATCAGTATACCAAGACATTTTGGACAATTGCATGCCTTTAGCTTTGTGGGACCAGTTTGGGTTTTGTCCCTTTTCTGTACCAGCATGACTGTGCCCCAGTGCACAAGGTCCATAAAGACATGGTTGGGTAAGCTTGGTGGGAAAGAACTTGAATGGCGGCACAGAGCCCTGACCTGAACCCCATTCAGATCCTTTGGGATAAACTAGAACGGAGATTGTGAGCCCGGCCCTCTCCCCCAACATCAGTGTCTGACCCTACAAATGTTCTTATTCATCAATGAACAAAAATTCCCACAGACATCCTTCAAAATCTTGTAGAAAGCCCCCAGATGAGTGGAAGATGTTTAACCCCTTCCCGCTCCTTGACGTACTATTACGTCATGGCAGCTGTATCGTTCGCGCTCCATGCCGTAATAGTACGTCACGGGAGTAACGGCCGTTTCGGCCGTCCTCCCGACACATACAGGAGCTGTGACGCTGCTGTCTTGTTCAGCAGCTGTCACAGCTCCTACAGCGGGGACCGATCGCTATGTCCCTGCTGATTAACCCCTTAAAAGCCGCGTTCTATAGAGATCGCGGCTTTTTAGGGGTTAAGCTGCCATCGACGGCTGCTACGCGATAGCGGCCGGCGATGGTGACTATGGCAACCGGACACCGAACAATGGCGTCCGGCTATGCCATAGACGGAAGCCTAGTGGGTCCTGACAACGTCAGGACCCACTATGCTTGCTGTCAGTGAGTAGCTGACAGTTCTAATACACTGCACTACGCATGTAGTGCAGTGTATTAGAATAGCGATCAGGGCCTCCTGCCCTCATGTCCCCTAGTGGGACAAAGTAATAAAGTAAAAAAAAAGTTAAAAAAAGATGTAAAAATAAGAAAATAAAAGATTTAAAAGTAATAAAAGTAAAAATCCCCCCTTTTCCCTTATCAGTCCTTTATTATTAATAAAAATATATAAACAAACAAATAAACTATACATAATTGGTATCGCCGCGTGCGTAACGGCCTGAACTACAAAATTATTTCATTATTTATCCCGCACGATGAACGCCGTAAAATAAAATAATAATAAACCGTACCACAATCACAATTCTTTGGTCACTTCACCTCCCAAAAAATGGAATAAAAAGAGATCAAAAAGTCGCATGTACCTAAAAATGGTACTGATCGAAACTACAGTTCGTTACGCAAAAAATAAGTCCTCGCACGGCTTTATTGATTGAAAAATAAAAACGTTCTGGCTCTTAGAATAAGGTAACACAAAAAGTGAATGATTTTTTACCAAACGTATTTTATTGTGCAAACGCTATAAAACATAAAAAAAAAAACTAAAAACATCTGGTATCGCCGTAATCGTATCGCCCCGCAGAATAAAGAGAATATGTCATTTATAGAGCACGGTGAACGCTGTAAAAAAAAAAAGAATAAAAAAACAATAGTAGAATTGCTGTTTTTTAGTCACCACGCCACCTAAAAATAGAATAAAAACTGATCAAAAAGCCGCATGCACCCCAAGAAAACTACAATGGATTCCTCAAGGGGTCTAGTTTCCAAATTGGGGTCACTTTTGGGGGGTTCCCAATGTTTTGGCACCACAAGACCTCTTCAAACCGGACATGGTGCCTAATAAAAAAAGAGGCCTCAAAATCCACTAGGTGCTCCTTTGCTTCTGAGGCCGCTGCTTCAGTCCATTACCGCACTAGGGCCACATGTGGGATATTTCTCAAAACTGCAGAATCTGGGCAATACGTATTAATTTGCGTTTCACTGATAAATCCTTTTGTGCTATAAAAACAATGGAATAAAGAGGATTTTCTGACAAAAAAAAAAATGTAAATTTCACCTCTACTTTGCTCTAAATTTTTGTGAAACACCTAAAGGGCTCATAAACTTTCTAAATGCTGTTGTGAATACTTTGAGGGGTCTAGTTTCTAAAATGGGGTATTTCATAGGGGTTTCTAATATATGGGCCCCTCAAAGCAACTTCAGATCTGAACTGGAACCTAAAAAAATAAATAAATGAGGCAATACTTCATTTCTTACATTATACTGATAATGAGCCGTGCCCACCCCGAGATGACCCCCAGTTTTGACCGTTTATATAAATGGAGACCCCTATTAGACCGTTTCAGTGCCCGGTTTTCCCAAGCATACACCCCGAGAATTGTATTTCTATTGATGAGTCCCTGGTACATTTTAAAGGGAGGGTTCAATTCCGCGAGTACCTGCCGGGTAAGAGGGCAAGGTATGGCGTGAAGATGTATAAGCTGCGAGAGTGCATCAGGGTATACCTACAGGTTTAGGCTATATGAAGGAAAGGCCACCCCCAAACCAGACTGCATCCTGGACTACAATAGGTACATGGGAGGGATGGACTTGTCAGATCAAATCCTGAAGCCCTACAGCGCCATGCGGTGTGGTATAAGAAGCTGGCCGGGCACATCATACAGATGGCATTGTACAATGCGTACGTGCTACGTCGATGTGCAGGCCAGACGGGAACTTTCCAGGAATTTCAAGAGGTGATTATCAAGAACCTAATCTTTAGAGACCAAGAAGGGGGGGCACCCAGTACTTCTGGAAGCGGGGCCACACACATCTTACCAGGGCGGCAACACTTTCCAGGGGAAGTTCCCCAAACTGGCAAGAAGGGAAAAAGTCAAAAGAGGTACAAAGTCTGCTATAAGAGGGCGATAAGGGATGACACAATATATCAATGTGACACGTGTCCCGAATAACCAGAGCTCTGTATGAAAGAGTGTTTTAAAATTTATCATACATCCCTTGGTTTATAATTTACCCCAATTTTGCATACCCTGATTCCCTCCGCACAGCTTATCCCCCCTCGTCTTTCCCCTCTGAGCCCTGCTGTGTGCCCAGGCAGCTGATAACAGCCACATGTAGGGTATTGCCATACCCGGGAGAACACACATTACAGTTTATGGGGTGTAGGTCTCCAGTCAAAATGCTCACTACACCTCTAGATGAATGCCTTAAGGGTGTAGTTTTTAAAACGGGGTCACTTCTTGCGGGTTTCAACTGTACTCGTACCTCAGGTGCTTCTGCATACATGACTTCGCACTAGAAAATCCCCAGTAGGCCAAATGGTGGTCCTTTCCTTCTGAGCCCTCCCATGGGCCCAAACGGCAGCTTATCACAACAAATGGGGTACTGCGGCCCTCAGAACAAATAGCGCAACAGAATGGGGTATTTTGTTTCTTGTGAAAATAAGAATTTTTGAGCTAAAATTACATATTATTGGAAAAAATATATATTTATTTAATTCCCTGCCCAATTCAAATAAGTTCTGTGAAGAAACTATGGGGTCTAAATGGTCACATTACCCATAAATGAATTCCTTTGGGGTGTAGTTTCCAAAATGGGGTCATTTGTGATTGGTTTCTATTGCTTTGATAGCTCTGGGGCTCTGCAAATGCGACATGGCACCCGAAAACCAATCCAGCAAAATCTGGACTCCAAAGAACACACAGCGCTCCTTTCCTTCTGAGCCCTCCCATGGGCCCAAACGGCAGTTTATCACCACAAATGGGGTATTGCCGCACTCAGGACAAATTGGGCAACAAAATGGAGTATTTTATTTCTTGTGAAAATAAGAATTTTTGGGCTAAAATGACATATTATTGGAAAAAATATATATTTATTTAATTCCTAGCCCAATTCAAATAAGTTCTGTGAAGAAACTATGGGGTCTAAATGGTCGCATTACCCATAAATTAATTCCTTGAGGGGTGTAGTTTCCAAAATGGGGTCACTTTTGGTGGGTTTCTATTGCTTTGATACCCCTGAGGCTCTGCAAATGCGACATGGCACCCGAAAACCAATCCAGCAAAATCTGGACTCCAACAAACATATAGCGCTCCTTTCCTTCTGAGCCCTCCCATGGGCCCAAACGGCAGTTTATCACCACAAATGGGGTATTGCCACACTAAGGACAAATTGGGCAACCAAATGGGGTATTTTGTTCCCTGTGAAAATAAGAAATTTTGATCACAAATGACATTTTATTGGAAAAAAATGTCATTTTTTTCATTTCACATCCCAATTCAAATACGTGCTGTGAAAAAACTGTGCGGTCAAAATGGTAACAACAACCATAAATGAATTCCTTGAAGGGTGTAGTTTCCAAAATGGGGTCACTATTGGGGGATTCCTACTGTTTTGGCACCTCAACACCTCTTCAAACCTGGCATGCTGCCTAAAATATATTCTAATAAAAAAAGAGGACTCAAAATGCACTAGGTGCTTCTTTGCTTCTAGGGCTTGTGTTTTAGTCCACGAGCGCAGTAGGGCCACATGTGGGACATTTCTAAAAACATGCAGAAACTGGACAATACATATTTAGTAGTGTTTCTCTGGTAAAACCTTCTGTGTTACAGAAAAAAAAATGAATAAAATTGAAATTCCGCAAGAAAAATGAAATTTGCAAAGTTCACCTCCACTTTGCTTTAATTCCTGTGAAATGCCTGAAGGGTTAAAAAACTTTCTAAATGCTGTTTTGAATACTTTGAGGGGTCTAGTTTTTAAAATGGGGTGTTTTATCAGGGTTTCTAATACATAGGCCCCTCAAAGCCACTTCAGAACTGAACAGGTACCTTAAATAAAAGGCATTTGACATTTTCTTAAAAATATGAGAAATTGCTGTTTATGTTCTAAGCCTTGTAACGTCCAAGAAAAATAAAAGAATGTTCAAAAAACGATGCCAATCTAAGTAGACATATGGGAAATGTGAACTAGTGACTATTGTGGGTGGTATAACCGTCTGTTTTACAAGCAGATGCATTTAAATTCTGAAAAATTCAATTTTTTCAAAATTTTCTCTACATTTTGCAATTTTTCACCAATAAACACTAAATATATCGACCAAATTTTACCACGAACATGAAGCCCAATGTGTCACGAGAAAACAATCTCAGAATCGCTTAGGTAGGTTTAAGCATTCCCACGTTATTACCACATAAAGTGAAATATGTCAGATTTGAAAAATGGGCTCTGAGCCTTAAGGCCAAAACTAGGCTGCGTCCTTAAGGGGTTAAGCTGCAAAGGGGGAACCAACTCTGTATTAATGCCTATGGATATAGAATTGGATGTCATAAAAGCCCCTGTAGGTGGAATGTTTAGGTGTCCCACTTTTGTCCATATACTGTATATATACTTAAAGAGGCTCTGTCACCAGATTTTGCAACCCCTATCTGCTATTGCAGCAGATAGGCGCTGCAATGTAGATTACAGTAACGTTTTTATTTTTTAAAAACGAGCATTTTTGGCCAAGTTATGACCATTTTTGTATTTATGTAAATGAGGCTTGCTAAAGTCCAACTGGGCGTGTTTAAAGTAAAAGTCCAACTGGGCGTGTATTGTGTTCGTTACATCGGGCGTGTTTACTTCTTTTACTAGCTGGGCGTTCTGACGAGAAGTATCATCCACTTCTCTTCAGAACGCCCAGCTTCTGGCAGTGCAGACACAGCGTGTTCTCGAGAGATCACGCTGTGTCGTCACTCACTTCCTGCCCCAGGTCCTGCATCGTGTCGGACGAGCGAGGACACATCGGCACCAGAGGCTACAGTTGATTCTGCAGCAGCATCGGCGTTTGCAGGTAAGTCGATGTAGCTACTTACCTGCAAACGCTGATGCTGCTGCAGAATCAACTGTAGCCTCTGGTGCCGATGTGGCCGACACGATGCCGGACCTGGGGCAGGAAGTGAGTGACGTCACAGCGTGATCTCTCGAGAACACGCTGTGTGTCTGCACTGCCAGAAGCTGGGTGTTAACGAATAGAAGTGGATGATGCTGATTCGTCAGCATCATACACTCCCATTCCTAACGCCCAGCTAGTAAAAGCAGTAAAAACGCCCCGATGTACGCACATAATACACGCCCAGTTGTACTTTTACTTTAAACACGCCCAGTTGTACTTTTGCAAGCCTCATTTGCATAAATACAAAAATGGTCATAACTTGGCCAAAAAATGCTTGTTTTTTAAAAATAAAAACGTTACTGTAATCTACATTGCAGCGCCGATCTGCTGCAATAGCAGATAGGGGTTGCAAAATCTGGTGACAGAGCCTCTTTAAGCTTCATACATTATGTTTGCGCATAACGGTTCTTATAAGTACAATCTCACTTCAGAATGCATTCTCTAGGGAAATCGTTGGTAAACAAAGAACAGGATCTTGGTTGTTGTGCTGTCTTAAAGTCTTTGTTAAAAAATGTCTGTGCCTATCTTGTTTTATGATCAAGTATCAGTGGGACATTGCCAGCATTCCAGCCATGCTTCAATACTGATAACAAATCCATCCTCTCTTGGTTTTTGAAGATATGCTTTAAATAGAATCAAATCCCAAACGGATTTTCGAATGAAAAATTATAATTAACTATTAAACATTATTTTTATTTCTCAAATAAGGAAAACTTGTAACATAATATTAAGAAATTAATAGAATATTATTTTAATAGTCAGCATGTTAGGCCAATAAAAAAGAAAAAAACATAAAAGGAAAAGCAAAACTTGGATGTTAAAGTTTTGTGCATGATGAAGGGGGTGTTCTTAGTTGCTAATCTCCTGCAGCAGTTGGTCCATGGTGGGGCACAGGGATTGGGAGATTGCAGGGATCAGTGTCCTTCAGGATAACTAGAGAGCAGAGGGGCAGGACTTCTACTAGAAGTTTCTTATCTAGTATAGGATTCCCACAGTGGGCCAACGTTCTGATACAATAATGGGCTCCAAAGCCAATCCCTTGTCATCAGAAGAACTCAAGATATTGTAACTGTCCCAGCTCCCCATCACCGTTTTCTTAACTGTGTCCGGCGTCCAGGTCCCCACGCTGCTCTCCTCCTGCCTCCTCAGCGTCTGGCGACAGCGCTCTACGCCTACTCTCCACGCTGGGACCTAGTGCATGCCGACCCTTCTATTTTTAAAGGTCCAGTGCGTGCCAAAATTCAATTTTCCCACCTGTCCCTTATATAAAAAGCTCTTGCTCTCTGGACTCATTGCCAGAGCAATTTATTTAATCTTATGTACTTCGTATTCCAAAACGTTCTCCTGCTAACTAGAGTTGGTTTTACATATTTGACCTCTGCTTGTACTTTTGACCATCTGTGCCTGCTGCTGGCCCTGACCTTTTGCTACCATACCCGTGACAAACTTAGCCGCTTGCCTTCACCTTTTGCTACGATACCTGTGACGAACCTCTGCAGCTTGCCCTGACTTTTTGCCATACCAGACCTCACAACTCCTGTTATTTTGGGCGTCACCATGGGAGACTACTCTGGGGTAGCAACCTGGGGTTCCTCTGCAGTAAAGTCAAGATCCTTGTATAGGGGTTGAAGAGTGAAGACGACCAGGGGTTCCCTTAGTCTCTGCTCACCAGATTAGCCCCAAGTCAAATCCCTTGGTTACAAGATGGGTTCACAACACCCTCTGCTGGCCTAGTGACAGACAATTCCACAGGCTCCGTGACAGGTGTCTATCAATGATTCCCATCTTGGGTTGTTATCTTGGCCTATAACATTGTTTCAACCATGTATCAACCAACTTTTGGAGGTAAGACTATAATCTAGAACAAAACTTATTATATTTAAAGTAAGAACCTCCACAAGGATAGCACCACCGGAACACAAAATAAGCTCTTCTAGTGGTTACTATTCAGTTGCTGGGATGGTTGAAGGCCACTAGCCGGGGGGCTGTCTAGGCAATCTTGGAGTTCTAGTTTCACAATAGCTGAAGAGCCACAGGTTGAAGATAACCACAGAGATTACAGGATATGACAGGCTTTTTTCTATAGGAGACGGCTCATAAAATACAGTTGGGTAGTTCTGTGCGTATATGTTATCGTCAGTTCACCGTCTTTCATTCACCATGCACTCCCAACTTGAATGACAACTCCAAATCAATGAAAGCAATTACAATGAGCGGCCTTTTGTTGACTGTTCATTATACGGGATCAGGAAGCTTGTGACTCTTTGAAAGCCTCGTCTGTCACATGATCTGCTGTTTTTCTAAGGTTTACATTCTAGATCCCATCTCTGTTACATTTCATTTTTTATGACCTTGTTTTGCTAACACAAAACAATCCAATTGCCCTTTACATAGCCAATCAAAAGAAGCAAATGACCTAAATGTATCAGCCTGGCCTTTTCCTAAAGCCATGTCATCCTTCTTAGAAAATCGATCTCAAAGGCTATGTTTTACCACTATTTTGCCACCTTTTGTAGCATAAAAAAATAATAATAATCATGTGACGTGCTGAAAGTACTTCTAAAATCTAGAATATATTTCCAGTCTATTTAATTCTACAAGGATTCTATAGATTTGTGACAAACCTCTTTTATTTTTACATTTTTGAAGTTACCCAACATAATAATCAGTCTTAAATATTGAGAGTTAAATAATAGATAGGAGGTAGAAGATAGATAGATAGATAGATAGATAGATAGATAGATAGATAGATAGATAGATAGATAGATAGATAGATAGATAGATAGATAGATAGATAGATAGAAGATAAAGATAAATGAACGTCACATAGATAGATAATAGATAGATAGATGATAGATAGATGATAGATAGATAGATAGATAGATAGATAGATAGATAGATAGATAGATAGATAGATAGATAGATAGATAGATAGATAGATGATAGATAGATAGATAGATAGATAGATAGATAGATAGATAGATAGATAGATAGATAGATAGATAGACAGATATGAGATAAAGATAAATTAACGTCACATAGATAGATAACAAAAATGCAAAAATAGGCAGCCATCCGAGAGATATTCAGTGAAAAAAGCTGAAACCGAAAACGGAATAACTCCTGAAGTGCTGCCTTTTGTGCATGTTTTTATACTCCTAGAAAGGAATGGATGAGGGTAAAAAAAATAGGACCCCAAAAGGGCGTGGCTAAACGAGACAATAATCTGGCGTAATAATAATAACAATGGTTTAATAATATGATAAGGGCTACGCGTTTCGACGCTGGACAAGTGTCTTCATCTGGCCTGATGAAGATGCGCTGTCCAGTGTCTAAACGCGGAACCCTTATCATATTATTAAAACATTGTTATTATTATTACGCCAGATTATTGTTTCGTTTAGCAGCGCCCCTTTAGGGTCCTATTTTTTCTCTTCATGCATCCCTTTCTCATCTTCGTGGCAACAGTTTCTGTTGCTAGTTTGGACCTTGGCTGCAGCTTTACAAACTGTGTTTCAGGCCTAATCCAGAGTTGTGCCTGCGTTCGCACAACCCCTCAAGGTGAGCACATTACTGTTCTCAACCCTTCCTCTATTCCTTCTTGGGTAATCTGCACAATGTGGCGCCGAGCTTTGTTTTTTCTCTTCTAGCTTTATACTTCTAGGACGCTGAGTCGAGCTTCTGGGGTTTGCACTCAATAACTGGCAACACAGTGCTAGTTTCATTTTTGCTTTATTTAGATAGCTATATAGATAGATATGACATTATTCAGTGTAACAACAATTGTTATAAAGGTGTTATCTGTTTGGAGAACCGACTTTAGGTGTCCCAGAGCACAGTTGACTATGGCTGCAGGTGGTAGGCTTCACGATCAGCTGTTTTGCAGGGTAGTCACTATGTAATTGCTCTGTTACCACTGGGGAGAATGAAGAATTACATGACGAACATTCAAATCAATTGGTGTCTATTGATTTCATGCACTCTGACACTCCTGTCATCTAGATCTAGCTTTCATCTGGAGCTACTAGAGGAAGGATTAGGGATTCCAAGAAGATTAACATACTCTAATAGGGGACATTGTTAAGTCTAAAACAAACAAGCCTTATAAGAATGTTGGCGGAATATTTACTATTATTGTATGAGTTTTCGTATAATTTTTCCACAATTACCGTAGTATTATCACTAATATTCCTATTTGAACAGCAAAAAAGAATGTTTATAACATTATAATTCTGAAAACTAGAATATAAATACAAATCACAAAAAAAGAAAGAAAACAATGTATTATAACTGTCGCGTGCCCATCAAAAGGCTCTCACTGGAACGTGCTGAGCGACTTCGGGATTACCCAAGGTAACAGTTGAAATCAGAGACAGCTCCGATCCCGGTCATTTAATCCATGATGATTGTGGCACCCATAGGGAAAAAAACAAGGGTGGGGACTCCCTTTTGGTCTCTCTCCATCAGCCGCAGCATTATAAATGCCCAGACTGAGAGTTTTATATGACAGCCTTGGGCCTAGCAAAGACCTGTTCCATGAGATGCCTGTTTGTACATACCGTAGGTATGTCGAGACAGGTTCCTGTCTTTTTTCTTTCTAGACAGGCAACAATGCATTATGATACATAAGTATTTTAATACATTCTAGTTAAAACATTAAAATGAAAAGTAAAAAACCTTTAGTGGGACACTATAAACAAAAAAAGCCCTCAGACCTATTTCAAGATCTAGAGACAATCCCAAGCAATTAAATTGCTGGGGTTCACAGTGGAGGGACAATGGGAGTTCCATTCTCTTTGTTGGCACAGTGATCAAAATTCATCACAATACTTAATGGGTTACGAGGCCGGGATCGAATCAATCATAACCTCCATCTGATGATGCCGATTTATGTCCCAATGCAGAAAGGGCTTTACACCTGCATGGTTGCTTGGTTACAGAGGATATATCTGTCACCTAGAAACAATAAGGGCAGCTAGTATTTATGAGACTGCAGGTGGTGAATTCACTAGGAGCCAATTAAATCAATAAGTAGAACCACAGAAAAAAATTTCAGTGATGTAACTGTAGGAGTTCAGAACCAGACCTCAACACTTGGTCAGACGTAGTCCGTCCAGCCACATGAGAAAACAGGAGTAAAAGAAAGCAGGACTGGAAGAGTGGTGCAATGACTTCTTCTTAAAGGTATGAACCAGGATGTGAACATATTTTTTATTAGGGTCTGGAAATGAAATAAACAAAAAAAGCAATACTTATCTATGCTTGCCCCCGGCGATCCAGCAGTGATGCTCCGGCCGCACTCCCAATGGTTGTTTACATGCACATAGCTAGTTACAGCTTCAACCAATCAGAGGGCTCAGCAGGGCTCACTGGAGACAAATCGTATTTCTGGCATAATGCCGGAAATATAACTTATGGCCACTGAGCCCAGCTGGGCTATGTGGATGTAAACAACCACGGGGAGTGCCGCCGGACTATTAGCACTGGATCATCGGGGGCAAGGTACGTTTTGCTTTTTTGATTCATTTATTTAATTTCCAGCCCCTAATAAAATATATTCATGTCCCATATAACAAAAGTAAATAAATCTGCTAGGTAGATCTAAAATACACAATTCAAGGGACTGAGAATGGTCTGGACCACAAGCAATAATGGTCATGGGCTCCTTACCACCAACCACTATTGTTATAATATTCTTGAGCCTGTTTAATCTCATCAGGGGCGTAACTGTAGCGGAGGAGAGAGTGTGGTCGCTTCTGGGCACTTGAGCCTAAGAAGGCCCAAATGGTCTTTGCCCCATATTTGCAGGCCAGTACTATAAATGATGCATGGTAGTTTAGGGACCATATTACAGATTTTGCATTGGCGCCCAGGAGCCTCAAGTTATCTTATGTATCATCAGAAAATGACCTATTATTTCAATCAGTTATTTATTCTAACCAATTTTTTTAATACATTTTTTTGGTGCAGTTTTTTTTATTTAGTTCTTATGTGACTATGTATATATATATATATATATATATATATATGTATATATAAAAAATATTACAGTTTTCACACTGGTCACTGGAGCACACACACAATATGCTGACATTTCTTTTTTCTGCAGCCTTTGTGAGCTGAGTCATCTCATTATCATTAGAGGATGGGCGATTTAATGACAGATCTATTGTACTGCTGGTGGTCTAGATAAGGCAGGATAGCAACACTATAAATAATACATACAGATAGATAGCAGTGCTATAAACAATATACACTATATACAATATATCACTCGTCACTCCCTTATCTTTGGGGGAGGATTGACATTTTTCTGTCCATTAACTCCCATTCACGGCAGCTGCCATAAAGCACACACACTCTGCTGCACACTGTCTATATGCAAAAATGCAAGGTGTGTGGCTCTAATGTGGCCACTCCCCAAAAGGTTTAAAAAAAAATAGCTACAACGGTAAAAATTTAATCAACACATTATTTCTCTTCTACAAACTTACATCTAATTAATGAAACTACACATAAAAAGCCTCAGTCAATCCTTGTAAGGAGCTGGGGGCCCCTTATGACTATGGGCCCTCAGACGCTGCCATAATGCTCGAATGTTTAGTCCACCACTGATACAAATGAATATATACTATGATATTGTAATGTTGGGTACGTGGACCCACTGGGCTGTACCGCCTTGATGGTATGGCAGTTGGCCAACAGGACACAGGTCACAGTCTATAGTTCCTATAGTGTACCTGTGGTAGCTCAGACAGTAGCAAGACAGGCTCGGCTGGGACTAGGCAGCAGGCAGGCAGCAGGCAGGCGCCAGGCGTGGTGTAGCAGGACTGACGTGGTACTCGTCACAACAGGACTTCAGCTCAGCACGGCACTTGATCAGGATAGCACGGGATACAGGTTACATATAGCAGGAACGGGAAACACTGGGAACTGAAAACACTTAGGAGGCCATTTGCATAGATAGACTAGGGTAACGACAACAAGGCTCAGGCATGGCAGGAAGGGGCTGGGCCGCTCTTATAGTCCATAGTGCTCATGGGCCAACTTTGACATGGCCGGGAGAAGCGGAAGTGTGCGCTGGCGTCTCCTAAGGAGGAGACGGGGACCAGCGCTCACTGTTCCATGGCTGCGGGCGTCAGGAGGTGAGTAACCCTGACGGCCCGCGGCCATGGGCATGACAATGTCCCCCTCTTACGCCCCCTCCTCTTGGGGCCAGAACGAGAGAGAAACTTCTTCAGGAGGGTAGGGCATTGAGGGTCACTTCTGGCTCCCAGGACCTCTCTTCAGGACCAAACCCCCTCCAATTCACCAAATAAAAGGTTCTTCCACCCACTCTCTTGGTGTCCAGGATCTCCTTAACCTCAAAAGTCTCTGATGAGCCACGAGGAGCCACTGCAGGAGTGGAAGTCTTGGAGTAGCAGTTCAAGATTACCGGCTTCAGCAGGAAGACATGGAAGGAGTTGGGGATCTTGAGGGAAGGAGGCAGACAAAGCTTGTAGGAAACAGGGTTGATTTGTTGCAAAATCTCGAAGGGTCCAAGGAACTTGGGAGCAAACTTGTACGATGGCACCCTAAGCCGGATATTCCTAGAGGACAGCCAGAACTTAGTGCCTGGAAGGAACTGGGGAGGATCTCGTCTTCTTATGTCTGCCTTTCTTTTCATGCAGTCGAACGCCAGCAGAATAGAAGATCGGGTCTGCTGCCAGATCTGTAGAAAGTCCCTGAATGCAGAGTCAGCTGCAGGCACCTGGGACGTAGTGGAAGCAGGAAGAGGTATTCGAGGGTGTTGGACATAGACAATGAAGAATGGACTCTTAGAGGTGGACTCACTAGTGTGGTTGTTGTAAGAGAACTAAGCCCAAGGAAGCAGCTGCACCCAGTCATCATGCTGCCTGGAGATAAAGTATCGTAGTTAGTTCTCCATAATTTGATTTATTCTCTCGACTTGACCATTGGACTGGGGATGGTAGGCAGAGGAAAAGTCCAATTTCACACCAAGGAGTACGCAGAGGGCTCTCCAGAACTTTGAGGTGAACTGAACCCCACAATCTGACACAATATGTAGAGGCAAGCCATGCAGATGGAAGATGTGTTGGACGAAGAGATTGGCCAGTCGAGAAGCGGACGGTAGTCCAGTCAGTGGAACGAAATGAGCCATCTTGGAAAATCGGTCCACCACCACCGAGACTGTACTGCAACCAGCAGAGAGAGGCCGGTCCGTGACAAAGTCCATGGCAATATGTTGCCAGGGGGCATCAGGCACAGGCAGCGGCTGGAGCAGGCCCGCCGGTTTGGAATGAGCAACTTTATTTGCTGCGCACACTGTGCAGGAGGAGACGAAGTCTGTGATGTCTTTGGGCAGCGTGGGCCACCAGAACTGATGAGCAATCAGGTCTCGGGTCTTACGGACACCCGCGTGACCTGCCAATTTGGAGGATTCTTCTTCTCTCCCCAGTGAAGGATTATTCTTCTCTCAGCCAGATGCACAAAAGTCCTCCCCGGGGGAATATCTCTAACTTGCAGAGGATTGACATGGATGATGCAGGACGGGTTAATGATATTCTGTGGAGACTCCATAGTGTCCTCTGTCTCGAACGACCTGGACAAGGCATCGGCCCTCACATTCTTGTCGGACGTTAGTGGAGCTCAAACTGGAACCGAGCAAAGAACAGCGACAATCTGGCCAGACGGGGATTCAGTCGTTGGGCCATCTGGAGATAAGTGCATCTCTTGTGGTCCATAAATATCAAGATGGGATGAACTGCACCCTCTAATAGATGTCTCCACTCCTCCAGAGCTAATTTGATTGCCAGTAACTCCTGATCCCCAATCGAGTAGTTGCGTTCTGCGGAAGAGAAGAGCTTAGAGTAATAGTCACATAGCATTGACTTGCCCTTGGAACCTCTCTGGAACAGCACCGGCACCGACAGAGGAGTGGTCCACCTCCAACGAGAGCTGTTGAGAAACATCTGGATGATGGAGGATAGAGGCTGAGGTGAAGGCACTCTTCAGGCTATTAAATGCGGCCCCTGCTTCTGGAGTCCACACTTTGGCGTTCATTACTTTCTTGGTGAGGTTAGAGATAGGAGATGTCAGTGAGGAGAAGTTTGGAATGAATTGTCTGTAGAAATTGGCGAATCCCAGGAAGCGCTGAATGGCCCTCAAGACTTGAGGGCGTGACCATTCCAGGACGGACTTTACCTTTTCAGGATCCATCTTGAGACCTTGATTCGAGATGATGTAGCACAGGAAGGGTAGAGCATTTTTCTCAAACACGCACTTCTCCAATTTGGCATACAGGAGGTTCTCCTTTAACCGCAACAAAACTTGACGGACATGTCTCTGATGAGTCATTGGATCTGAAGAAAAAATCAAGATGTCATCAAGATAGACCACAACACAAAAATAGAGGAGGTCACGGAAGATGTCATTAACGAACTCTTGGAAGACGGCGGGAGCATTACACAGGCCGAAGGGCATTACTAGATATTCATAGTGTCCGTCACGGGTATTAAATGCCGTCTTCCATTCGTCACCCCGGAAAATCCGGATTAGGTTGTAAGCCCCACGCAAGTCTAGTTTAGAAAAAAATCTTGGCTCTACATATGCGATCAAACAGTTAAGAGATCAATGGCAATGGATATCTATTTTTTACCATGATCTGGTTGAGACCCCAATAGTCGATGCAAAGACGCAGATAACCATCCTTTTTTTTTTTTTTTTTTTAAATCTCTTTTTATTGAAGGAATAATACAATACAACAAACATATTACAGCATATGTGGTTTTGCATGCACAGCAAAAAATGAAACATTGGGCCGTTAGGCCTCATACAAATTTGGAAAAACCAGGTACAATAGATTCGAAGCGTATTTAGACTAGAAAATAACATGAACTATATACAAACAGAGGTTTCCACGTTGTCTACAAAGCAAGAGACAGGGGGAGAAAAATGTACCCTAAGATCAAGAATGTCAAGTAAGTTGGCATGTTATTTCTACCCGGGACTTCTAAAATCCAACCAAGGTTTCCACACGTCTATAAAGCTATCGTGACGTTTAAGTTCCCAACTCAACAGTTCCTCCATTCTGCATATTGAGTCTACTTTCATTAACCACTCTTGTGTGGAGGGGGGTTCTTTTGATCTCCAATGCAGGGGTACAAGCAGTTTAGCTGCTGTGAGTAAATGAGTGGAGAGATCATGGTGGCTAGGCCGGAAATCTCCGCAGGGAACCCATGGAAGTATCAGAGGGGCGTCTAATGAAATATTAGTTTTGGTGATCCGTTGGATGGTGTTTGAAACTTCCTGCCAGAAAGGTTGGATATGTGTACAGTCCCACCAGATATGGGTCATGGTGCCTTTCTGAGAGTCACAACGCCAACAGGTATCTGACTTGGTAAGATTAATTCTGTGCAAAAAATAAGGAGTTCTATACCATCTAGTAAAGGTTTTAAAAGAGTTTTCTTGTATTCTAACACATCTGGAAAATCCGTGAGAGTGTCTTAATATCGTGGCGACTGTGACTTTTGAGAAAGTGATCCCTGCAACTCCTGTTCCCAGGCTAAGAGGTAACTAGGTTTATTCGGAGTCCTGTCTAACAAAAGTCCCGCATACATTTTCGATAGAAGGTGTCTAGGCAGAGAGGGGAGTAATAAAAGGGTTTTCAACCATGATGGCTTTGATATCTTCGGAAATTTAACAGAGAATTGTCTCACCAAGTCGTTGAATTGTGACACCTGTAAGAAGTTTATTGAACTGTCAATTACGTCTGGGAGCAAAGACTGGATGGAAGGGAGTACCCCAGGTTTAAAGGCTTCAATAACCGTGATCTTCTCTAACTTCTTCCAGAAGTTATGTATTGGACTCGGGCAGCCTAAAATATTAGGGACAAAGTTTAGAGTCGTTAGGGGTGAAATGCATTTGGAGGGGTCTTTGAAGGCCAGGAACTATCGGAACACTTCGAAAGTACCCTTTATGGTGGGGCTAATAGAAGCAGCTGCACTATATTTGGACGTGGTATTCCAGAGTTGAGCAGCCGGAGCAGGTTCCAGAAGAGCCCTTTCCGCAGATAAACTAGGAGAGGAATCTTGTGATCTATGTAAGTTTATCCATCTAGATAGGTGGATGGCATAGTAGTACAATTGAGAGTCGGGTAGGCCCATACCCCTGTCGAGGTATTAAGGATAAGGAGTCTATGTGGCAATCTCGGTTTCTTGGAGGCCCAAATGTATTTTGAGAAAATTTGTCTAATAGAATTAAAAAAGGAGTTTGGAAGGCGAATAGGTATAGCTTGTAGTACATATAACAATTGTGGGAGAATATATGCTTTCACATAATTCTTTCGCCCTGACCAGGAGATAAAAGGGATGGTAAGAGAGTGAAGGTGTGTGCGGAATTTATTAGCTAAAGGGAGGAAATTTTATGGGGTAAAGCATAGATGAGGATTTAGGCAGTTGTATCCCCAGATATTTAATATGGGTAGCTGGCCATTTGAAAGGGGTAACACTTTTAAGTTCATTTACTTCTCGGGCAGTAGGGGTAACGTTAAGTACTTCTGATTTGTCATAATTGATTTTAAAATTGGGGACCTAACCGAAATTTTCAAATATGTGTAGAATGTGAGGGAAGGCCTGTCTTGGATTGGTGATTAGCACTAGTAGGTCATCGGCGAAGACCGCTGTCGAGTGTGTGAAGTCTCCAAGTTTGATGCCCTAGATGGAGTTTGTTTGAACGATTTTCTGAATTAGCGTTTCCATAGTGAGTATAAATAAAGTAGGGGAGAGAGGGAAACCCTGTCTCGTACCGTTCGCAATATTGAATGAAGGGGAAAGTGTGCCATTTAACTGCAATCTTGCTTTGGGTGTGGTGTAAAGAGAGAAAATAGCGGATATAAATAAGGAAGGGAGACCAAATTTAAGTAGAGTCGCATGCATATAAGACCACCGAACCCGATCAAACGCCTTTTCTGCGTCAGTGCTTAAAAAAACTAACGGTATCTTTTTTAAATTAGCGTGGTGGATAATGTTGATGAGTCTGGTGATGTTATGCTTACCTTCCCTAGCAGGAATAAATCTCACTTGTTCAGGGGAGATGAGTTTAGACAAGAAAGGTTTAAGTCTATTGGATAGAAGCTTAGCCCACCATTTAATGTCTGAGTTGAGAAGGGATATGGGGCGGTAACTACGACATTGTGTTTTATCTTTACCTTCTTTAGGGATCAGGGTGATGTGTGCTTCTAGGGCCTGTGGAGGGAAATGGGTGCCCTTGAGGAGGTCATTGCATACCATTACGAATTTGGTAAAAGGAGTTGGCAGAATTTTTTGTAGTTGCTTATAGAAAAGCCATCAGGCCCTGGGCTTTTGCCATTGGGGATGGACGTTAGGACTTTTAACAACTCCTGCTGAGTGAAGGGTTCTAGGAGGGAGCGTTTCTCGTCAGTGGACAGAGAGGGAAGTGAAATAGAATCCAAGAACTCTGTAGTGAGTGTCGCAGCGCCTTGGTGATCTGGCAGGTTGTATAGAGTTGAGTAGAAGTCAAGAAATTCTTTAGTTATGATATTAATGCCAGAGACCAAGGAGCCAGAACTTGTCTTAATGTCTTGGATGTAAGAAAGAACTTTACTTCTTTTAAGTAAAGCGGACATGACTTTTGAGCCCCTGTCTCCATAGGCATAGAATTTGACAGTACTCCTCTGATACAACCTGGCGGATTTCATATTGAGAATGTTTTTTCATTTGATCCTAAGATCCATGAGTTGTTGTGTGGAAGTGGCCATACTGCGCTTGTTTATTAGCTCCAAAGCCGAAATCTGAGCTAAGAGGGAGTTGAGTTCGGCTATGTGCTGCTTTTTACATTTAGTACCTAGCGCTATCAATTCTCCTCTCATGTAAGCCTTATGTGTTTCCCATACAGTGGTAGAAGAAATCCCAGGGGTCTCATTTAATGTAAAGAGTTATGTGAGTGAGGAGTTCAGGGCATCAAAATGTCTAGGGTTATCTAGGAGGGTTTCGTTTAGGGACCAGAAACCAGGACATAGGAGGTAAATTAGTGAAGGAGATAGAGATGGATATTGGGGCGTGATCAGACAAAGTAATAAGGCCTACATGGGAGGAGGTCGCTGAAAACAGGTGAACCTGCCAGACATCTATTAAATCTAGTCGACTAAGGCATACTTTGAGCTTTTTACCATCCTTTTTCTTGACGAAGAAGAACCCGGCTCCTGCCGGGGAGGTCGACTTCCGTATGAAGCCCCTCTCCAAGTTCTCTTTAACATAGGCGGACATGGACAGAATCTCTGGCAAGAAGAGAGGATATACCCTACCATGGGGAAGGGATGCAGGATTGATGGCTTTAGCCAGGACAAAGAACGAGATAAGCTCGGAGTGGAGGGCTCCCACTTTGAGCCTCATTGGTTTGGTCACAGCTATAATTGGGTCTGGCAGAGGTAGTCCATTCATAGATGCAACCATCAACGGCCTCTCCAGAGGGGTAGTGGGCAATTGGAGAAGATCCACTAGGTCTCTACAAATTAAATTAGCAGCGGATCCAGAGTCTAGATACGCAGAAACCCGATGCATTTTCTTGCCGGACACTATGGTCACGGAAATAGACAATTTAGACGAAATTCCCTCTTTACCCAGAGTTGTCTCTACCACAAACACTAGGCTCTGGGGCTTTTGGGGACACAGACACACAAGATGGCCTCTGAGGCCGCAATATAGACAAAGTCCCGAGGTGCGTCTGCGTTGTCTCTGCTGGGTAGAAAGCTTAGCCTGGTCCGTCCTCATAGACTCCTTAGGAGGATAAGCGTCAGAGGACAGCCGAGGTTGCCGCAAAGTAGTAACCAGACGAGAATCCTGGAGCCGTTCTCGGATCCTTATATCAATCCGGGTGGCCAGAAGGATGAGGTCATCCAGGGTAGACGGCAGATCTCGGGCAGCAAGCTCGTCCTTAATCTTAGAAGACAGTCCCTGCCAGAATGTAGCCACCAGGGCCTCATTGTTCCACAACAGTTCTCCCGCCAGTGTGCGGAAGTGGAAGGCGTACTCGCCCACGGATGTGTCTCCCTGGTGTAGGTTCAACAAGGAGGTGGCTGCTTGACGAGTCTCATCCAGGCTCCTCAAACACTGTGCAAAATATCTGTAGGAACCCCTGGAAGTCAGGGGTCTCTGGTCCTTGTCTCTCCCAGATAGGGTTCGCCCATGCAAGGGCCCTGCCAGTGAGGAGAGAGACGATGAAAGCAACACTTGCGCCGTCAGATGAAAATACCCTTGCATACAGGCTAAAGTGGCACTGGCTCAAAAATCCACGGCCGGTGCTCGCGTCTCCATCATAGAGGTCAGGAAGTGGCAAACAAAATCGGGGATCAATGCTGCCAGGAGGAGTAGTCGAAGGATCAGTACTGCCATGAGGTGTAGTAGGAGGAACGGCAGCTTGCGCCTCCAGCCAACGTGCAGTAATGCTCAAGGTCTGGAAGTGTTGGTCCTGTCGAGACCGGAGGTCTAGCATATCCGCCCGCATCTCTTGTGACAAAATCATGGTCTTGGATTGACCAGCGGGGTCCATGGCCTGAGCCTACTGTCACGTTGGGTACGTGGACCCACTGGGCAGTACCGCCTTGACGGTATGGCAGCTGGCCAACAGGACACAGGTCACAGTCTATAGTTCCTATAGTGTACCTGTGGTAGCTATGACAGTAGCAAGACAGGCTCGGCTGAGACTAGGTAGCATCAGGCAGGCAGGGCCAGGCGTGGTGTAGCAGGACAGACGTGGTACTCAGCACAGCACGACTTCAGCACAGCACGGTACTTGACCAGGATAGCACGGGAAACTGGAAAACACTTAGGAGGCCATTTGCATAGACAGACTAGTGTAATGACAACAAGGCTCAGGCATGGCAGGAAGTGTCTGGGCCTCTCTTATAGTCCAGAGTGCTCATGGGCCAATTTTGTACTTAACCTCAGGTGCGCGCGTGGGACCTAGCCGGGGGAAGCGGAAGTGAGCACTGGCATCTCCTGAGGAGAAGACGGGGACCAGCGCTCACAGTTCCATGGCTGCGGGCGTCAGGTGGTGAGTGAGCCTAACGGCCCGCGGCCATGGGCATGATAGATATACAGATGTGTCCACCCTTCCCTCTGCTTGAATTTGGTTAAGAACTCCAATTTCTCATGAAACAAGTTAAATATAATATCGCGATGTGCTAGCAAAACCCTAGACAGACTGCAACTCACATCACAACCACTGGGTGGCCACACATAGATACATATAGCACAGACATCTTGTGAAGGAGTATTGCAAAATCAAGTTTTTTTCAAAGCAGGTCGACTCACGCCACCGATCTCAAGATATGTTGAAATAATAGGAAAGGTAAGGAAGGAAACATGATAAAGATGGTAGAGTCAGTTATCCTGGTCCAAGGTTCATATTTTAGAGAATCAGTGGAGAAGAAAATTTAAAAAGTTTGATGTCATTGGAGATTAGGTGGTGCAAAAGCTATATCTGTTCTCCTAATCTCTAATTACTTCACATGCCAGTGTGCCTACTGATGACATAGACAATAAAGACAACCACAAATAACCATGATTACATTGTTTAATAGTGGATGATGATGATATACAATCCCATAAATTGTCATCTATTTTATGAAATGCCTGGGTGTATCTTTAAAGGGTAACTAAACTTGAATAAAAACTTTTCACATGTCATAGTGACATGTCAAAAGTTTTGATTGGTGGGGGTTCAAGCACTGAGACCTCCACCGATCGCTAAAACGAAGCGGCAGAAGCGCTCGGGTGAGTGCTATGCCGCTTCATTTTTGATCAGCTTTCATGGGAAAGCCAAGTGAGCAGTGTACGGGCTAATAGACTTTCCATTGAGCCTGTACACCACACCCGTGTGCTACTGCCGCTTCGTTTTAGTGATCGGTGGGGGTCTCAGTGCTCAGACCCCCACCGATCCAAACTTCTGACATGTCACTATTACATGTAAAAAAAAATAATTTAAAGTTTAGTTACCCTTTAAAGGTGGTTTCCAGGATGTTACATTGATGGCCTATCCTTAGAACATGCCACTAATGTGTGTCTGGTGGTGCCAACTACATTACCAGACACAGCCACATGCATGCATTACTGTACCAGGTATTGCAGTGAAAGGACTGTTTCTTTTTGTTCTGCTGATTGGTGGGGTTCCTGGGAATGTGACCCCCACTGATCACATATTGATGGCCTATCTTAAGTATAGGACTTACAATGTGCACTGTATAGACATTGGTTTGAGTTTTCCTCTACAATAACACTAGGGCCACCTCTTGTGTAATGTGTTGGCTCCTTTATGCAAGGACTTCTAATAGGCCTCTTGGTCAAGAGCTTCATGCGTACATTTTCCCATAGTCCTTATGTTTCTGCCGTTAGTTTTCTTTTATGGAGGTTGTGTCTATTTAATAGGCCAGGCCACTGTATGGTAATTTTGCTTTTTAAATCACAGCCCTAAGGAACATCCATTACAATAAATACAAATTACGGCTTTATGGAAAAACAACTATTCCCCAGATAGAATATTATTTTTCATCCATATGTATGTATATATATATTTTTTCTGTTTTATTGCCAGAAAAATTTCATAACCAGTTATTGCAATATTTAAAACAAGCTGAACAGTTCTTTCTTATTGCTTTGCCTATTCAGCAGGATGGTGTCCTCTCCTCTGGCTTGTGGCGCATAAATTTACAAACATCATGCAAATGTATTATTTGCAATAAAACTGACTAATGAACTTTAAAAGCAAATTACTTTCCCTGTCTGCTGGCTCCGCAAGAGGTAATCATCTATCATTCAAATTTACGCCTGTGTGTTTGCTTTAGGGAAATCATAATCACTTCTTAATTTATGACTTATAAAAGACATCACGGATTTTCAATATCTTTAACAAGTATGTACCAAAACAGTTTATTTAGCGGCAGCAACTTTAAATTATGCTTTAATGTGGCTGTTTGTGGAGCTGGTGTGGCATGTGCCAGAAAATAGTCAATGCAATAACATTTCTTTTGTATCCAATGTATTGTACTTGAATGACGTTGATGTTACTCAAGAGAATAAAGTATTAAAATAATGGGTGTCATAAACCAATGTAGTTTGCGTCAAATCATCAAAGTAGTTATTTTTTATTTCTACACTTTTTGTATTTTTAAAAAAAAGAATTTAAAGAGGCTCTGTCACCAGATTTTGCAACCCCTATCTGCTATTGCAGCAGATCGGCGCTGCAATGTAGATTACAGTAACGTTTTTATTTTTAAAAAACGAGCATTTTTGGCCAAGTTATGGCCATTTTTGTATTTATGCAAATGAGGCTTGCAAAAGTACAACTGGGCGTGTTGAAAAGTAAAAGTACAACTGGGCGTGTATTATGTGCGTACATCGGGGCGTGTTTACTACTTTTACTAGCTGGGCGTTCTGATGAGAAGTATCATCCACTTCTCTTCAGAACGCCCAGCTTCTGGCAGTGCAGATCTGTGACGTCACTCACAGGTCCTGCATCGTGTCGGCCACATCGGCACCAGAGGCTACAGTTGATTCTGCAGCAGCATCAGCGTTTGCAGGTAAGTAGCTACATCGATTTACCTGCAAACGCCGATGCTGCTGCAGAATCATCTGTAGCCTCTGGTGCTGGCTCGTCTGACACGATGCAGGACCTGGGGAAGTGACGTCACAGCGTGATCTGCCAGAAGCTGGGCGTTCTGAAGAGAAGTGGATGATACTTCTCGTCAGAACGCCCAGCTAGTAAAAGTAGTAAACACGCCCCGATGTACGCACATAATACACGCCCAGTTGTACTTTTACTTTTCAACACGCCCACTTGGACTTTTGCAAGCCTCATTTGCATAAATACAAAAATGGCCATAACTTGGCCAAAAATGCTCGTTTTTTAAAAATAAAAACGTTACTGTAATCTACATTGCAGCGCCGATCTGCTGCAATAGCAGATAGGGGTTGCAAAATCTGGTGACAGAGCCTCTTTAATATAATATAATATCATTTCAATATAATTTCAATCTTTATCATTTCTCCTCCCCCATCTCTTATTTTTTCATTTTCCCCTTGGCCCCTAGATTTTGAGATTTGAGGGTAGGAGATCATTTTTGGACCTAACTCTGGATAAGTCAAAGTTTCCGACAAACATGTTTTTTATTTTTTGCATCCTGGCTCTCATAACTTTTTTTATTATTTGTTTGACGTAGCTGTAGGAGACTTTGTTTTTTGTGTGATCAATTGTACATTATGTAGGTGGAATTTTTTGGTACATTTACATTATAGTTTAATTAATATAAATTTTTATCTTGGCAATTTTTTTTAAAAAAAGCAGTACAGCTGCAGTTCCCTTTTATTTTCTTTTTGGCTGGGTTCCCACGGCTTGGATGCGCTGCATAAAAAGCGTGCACATTCCGTCTGAAGAAACCACACCACATTGTGGTGCAGTTTTTCGGCCGGAATTCCCGCTAGGGTAAGCAGCATAGAAATAGTTTTAAAAAAAATGCCCGTGCTTATCTAGGCCGTTGCCATGGTGACGCGTCCCTCCGTGGATGTCTGGTCTGGCCTCCCTGGATGATGATAAAGCTCATGTGACCGATGCAGCCTGTGATTGGCTGAAGCGGTCACATGGGATGAAACGCCATCCCATGAGGCCGGACTCGAGGAAGAAGCAGGGAGTTCTGAGTAAGTCATTTTTTCTGAGTTGCGATTTTTGCGGCAGTTTCGCTGCAATTCCGACGTAAAAGTAGCAACACTTGGCTTTCTGTTGCAGTTTTTGCATCCCCATTTAATTGAATGGGGAAAACCAGAAAAGCAACGAAAAAGCAGCATAAATTGATATGTTGCGGATTTAAATTCTGCACCGCAGGTCAATTTATTAACGTTTTCACTGCAGGTTTTTTTCCGCAGCGTGGGCTAGAGACTTTCAAAATCTCATCCACTTTGCTGCTACTGTAAATGCTGCGGAAGTTCCGCACAGAATTCCATTGCGGAAATTCCACAGTGTTTACGCTACGTGGGAATTACAACATACACCAATTATCATAGATGATGCTATAAATTTATTGTGCATATTAGTTATGGTTGTGACAATATCAAATATGTGTATATTATGTTTTATGTTTCGGGACTTATATTTGGTAACGTTTATTTATTGTAAAAATGTACATTGGGTTTTTTTTTACAATTTTTTTTATTTAACATGACTCTTTTTTAAATTGATTTACATTTTTTTTTAATTCTATAGAGGGATTTTTTATTTAGATTTTTATTTTTTTAACTTTAATGTACTGGCATATACCCAGTAACTTGTGTACTGATATGATACAGGCAGTTGTTAGGACATGCCTAAGTATGCCCTAACAACAGGAAATATGGTCAGACATCCCTGGGGTCCTTCAATGGACCCTGGGCTGTCTGGCCATACAGGGTATTTCCCTCGATTGTGTGACAGGGATTTCCTGTGAAGCGATCAATGGAAGGCCCACCTTCTCATTTTCCCTTCCAATGCTGCGATCAACTTTGATCCCGGCATTCAAGGGATTAACGTCGGACATCAGAGGTTTCTCTGATCTCAGACGTTAGAGCGGCGCTACGGCTGTGTATTATATCTGTTGCCCCGCTCCTGATAGCGCGAGCAGACTTGCTGTTCCTGTGTGATCAGCATGACGTATATGCTTGTCATAATGCGGCAACATCCTGCTACTCGTGACGAGTATAAAAGTCCAGCTTTGTCAACCAAATAACGGCATACGAAAAGGTTCTGCATTTTTTTCTAAGACAATCCCTCTAAGAATGGATAGCTCTCCATAAAATTCTCCTACCCAAGTTCCCAAAATCAAGGAAACTAGGGGGAACCAAAAACTTTCCGATAATCAAGTCAATACAATTTTTATGGTAAGTTCCACCTGGGGTAAAGATTCAGTTTGTTGCAATAGACCTATAGGTAAACACCATGGCCAAGTCAGAGCGGCTTGTTTTTTGCCCTCCTTGGTACCCAGGACCCAGGCCACACACCAGCCTCCACATCTATGCCTCTGGTCCTGCCTGGCACTGTTCTTCACCCAGTAGCAATGTTAAAGGTATATATTTTGACTAATAGTAAATAGCCTTTAATATCACACAGTTGAGTAATTTAGCAATATCTATATCTAAATGTATTTGAATTATTGAGGTGTAAAACGACCCTGACCACGGGGTTAAAAGTCAATCAGTCCATTGAGTGTCTTTAATAAAACTTCTCATCTTCCTGGAGACTAACATTCATCTTATGGTTTCTAAAGTTCAAAGGTAATCAGCCACTTATTATTAGTACAGAATAATACTGACTATAGCTTGACATATGTTGTGAGTGATTTATAACAGCAGGAACTAATGACTACAAAGGGACATTTCCTAAACTTAAGGTCATTAAGACAAATCCCTTCGTATTCGGATACCTAAAATGTTAAAGCACTGAAGTGCTACTTGAATTTCTTCAAGGCCTTTGACAACATAGGCAAACATTATTACCGGTTAATACTCGAATATCTAAGGATGGAAAACAATCATGTAAATATTAGGCATTATCATGGACTACCAAAGTTAGATTGGCACGTGCACAATGTTTTTGAATTTTTTGGGGCAGTTCTCAAACAGGTCCTCTCTACAATCTATGAGTACTGACAGATCCCACTACTATTCTCACTCAGGGGAAAGAAGAATTTAACTTTTTAGCTCATTTTCTATTTATCTGTTTGGTTTAGTTTGCCCTATCCATAGAAAAAAACAGACATGTTCAGCCTGCAATGTTTTATGGTAATAGCAAGTGCCAGTAATTTTGCATAATCCTACAGTGTGGCACTATTTGGATTGGATACTGAAAATTTTCCATGCTCGTTCAACCCTAGAAACGTCAGTAGTGTCAGGATTAAGTGAGACCGCTCGGTGATCGGCGCTAATTTGCTCCTTTCAAAGGGAGCTAGTATAGGGATGAGCGATCATTACTACGATCGCTCGTCCTCATAGATTTCTATCATATCGACAGCACATCTCCTTGTTTACACAACTGACAAAACGTCACTATGAGGCGGAACAAGGACAGAAGGCATAGTCAGACAGGTCAAAGGTGAAGACAATAGATGTGGTCAAATGAATGAACCAGATCAAGAACCAAGAGATAAAATACACTATAAACTCACTAGTACTAAACGCTAAATAACCTAATTGCTCAGGCAATGAGTGAAGGGGGTAGGGTCCTAAAATAATAGGCAGTGACTCATCATTGGCTGGAAAAGCAGAGGATTTGGCACGTACTGGCCCAATAAGACACAGGAGTTGGCGTGCGCATCCACACAGAAGAGGACCTAGCAGGAGAGCGAGTGGAATGCTGATCAAAGGAAGCAGAGCCGAGACAGCGGCAGAGACAGCTAGGCCATGGCAGGGAAGGACAACGGTGGGACAGAGTGGGTCATCCGGTAGGGGAAGCCAGGGCCTGGTAAATGAAGTGCCGACACACCTTTGCGACAGTATCCTACTAAAATTTTCTATAACGATAACGCTAGTTATCCTGTGCATGTGCACATTCAAACTAAGATAATGTGGTCATTATCTTGGAAAAGGGCAAATGCACCGAATGTCTAATAATAAGAGAATATCAGAAGTAACTACAGTGGTCCCTCAAGTTACAATGGCCTCAGGATATAATATTTTCAACATCCAACGGTATTTCCTGGGCCATTGTAACTTAAAACCACATTCAACATACAATGCCACAAAATGTCTGGAGCTTCGGCGTGTGTGATTGGCTGGAAGATCCTGCCGACCAGAATGGGCATTTTATTGGTAAAACCCCTGTTGTAATGCAGTGCATGCCCTGATTGGCTGTCTAGTAGCGCCTCTCTACAGTACAGTACCACATGTCCTGTACTGTTCTTTACCTGAACCAGAATGAGTTGCTTCTTTGGACACCAGGTGAGGACGGCTCCATGTTATATTTCTGTTACACTGTGTATGGTACACTCTCCTGAAGAAGCTCCTGCCCTCATTATAGAAAGTTACTTACAGCCTCCAGCAGCTACAGTATTTCTGACTGTTATATGTGAGAACTTGCTTCATCCGTATGTTATCCTCTAAATCATCTTTTTTTCTTATCTGTGGTTGAAATTTTGGGGCTTTGGTACCAATTCCTAGTTTTCCATAGAGTTATGGTCTCAAGTTACAATATTTTCAACTTATAATTGTCATGCCGAAACCAATTAATATTGTAACTTAAAGAAGCACTGTACATGCTTTATCTTTATTTTTGTTTGTATATTTATTTGTCTTCAATTCCACTTTTTTATAGTTTCGGGTGGACATTTTGGGGGCTTCGGAACCAATTACCAGTTTTCGATAGGGTTTTGTTTTCAACATACAATGGTTGCCCCAGAACCAATTAATATTGTATGTTGAGCGACCTCTGTATTCACATATACATAAGGAAGGGAAGGATGGCTACATATTGACATAGGTTATCCAGAAATGTCAGAGTATATATTAAGACTGTATCTGGCAGTGCTGCAAATAGGGTGAATGCGCACAGCAAAGTGGCTCTGCCCAATTCTCGAATTAGGAATAGTTAAGGCCATATGTATCATAACATTTGAAGCTAAGACATAATAAGAGATTACCGCTTAGTTATTGTGTGATATAATGGGCAATCACATCTGATAATACCAGCCTGCGGCCACCCCAGTGGCCGACCATCACTACAGATGGTCAGGTACTGGATCGTACCCGGCTCTTCCCAGCACACCTGGTGGCGGTGGGTACCGGGGTAATCAAGGGGGTTAGTGTTAGCCTCTGCACCGGCTAACACTAAGCCCCACCTTAGCAATGGATGCTGTCAATCAGCCGGCGGCCATTACTAAGGCGGTAGTAATATAGTTTTAAAAAAACCACGAAGGCATAGAAAAAATATTTTATTGAAATAAAGAAAAACCCCCCACACAACCCTCATTAACCATTTTATTGATAATAAAAAAGCCGTCATCGAAGTAGTCCTGGAATCCGACGTAGTCCAACGACCGAACCTGTAAGAAAACACACAAGAAAAACGATTAGTAACACATGTGTTAGGCTTAGATACAGGGCCCATGTGTGATACTGTCTGTGGGACCCTGTATCTAAGCCTACCACAATGTAGGCTTAGATACAGGGTCCAGCAGACAGTACTCGTATACAGTATAAGATTACTGTGTGCTGGGGCCCTGTATCTAAGCCTACAGTGTGGTAGGCTTATATACAGGGCCCAGCAGACAGGATCACGCATGGTCCATGTATCTAAGCCTACCATGTGATTGGCTTAGATACAGGGTCCAGCAGACAGCATCACACAATCTGTGATCCTGTCTCATGGGCCCCCTAAGCCTACTACATCGTAGGCTTAGGGGTTTTGCAGTCCCTAAACATTGATGGAATATCCACAGGATAGGCCATGAATAGCTGATGTGTCTCCCGGGACCCGCCAATCAGCTGTTTTGAAGGGGCCGCAGCACTCGTACGAGAGCTGCTTCCCCTTCATTTCACTACTCGCTCACACTGTGAATCGTCGACACCGATTCACAGTGTGACCGGAATGAAGTGACCGGAATGAAGGGGAGCAGCTCTCGTACAGGTGCTGTGGTCCCTTCAAAACAGCTGATTGGCGGGTCCCGGGAGTCGGACCCCGCCAGTCAGGGCTAATCTTACCTTCCTCTTCAGCCACGTCGGTAGTTCTGTCGTCTCGATGCTGTGCGCGGCGCATAGCGCTGTGACGTCATGCGCTGCGCACAGCGCTTGACGTCAGGATCTCCGCTGCGATCCGGAACCAGGAAGGTAAGTAAAGTATGTTACTATAATAACAGGGGCCCGCGGCCCGAGTTACTATAGTAACTTTTTATTGATGTGGTGTGGGGGGCTGTGGGCCCCCTGGCTTTGGGGCCCGGTCGCAATTGCGACCGCTGCGACCCCTATAGCTACGCCAGTGGCTGTAACATCACCCTCTGTGTGTTTTTCCCATAAGGCTGGGTTCACACTGTGAATTTATGTTCAATTTTTAGCATTCATTTTTTGGTTTTGGTTGATGTGAGCGAGCAATTAGAGACATGGGAGTATATCTACCAAAACAAAACAAAAAATGCATGCTAAAAACACAACAAAAGTGCACAGTGGGAACCCAATCTAAGATTGCAGATAAGACTTTGTTCACAGCTGCGTCGACTACGCTATTGATTCCACCAAAAAAACGGAAACCTTACGGATCGGAGACAATCGAAAACCATTAGCAAAGCTATGGTTTCCGTTTTGTTTCCGTTCATGGGTTCCCCTGACGGAAAGGTCTGACGGAAACAATCAATAAAAACCAAACGATGATGTGAATGAAGCCTAACTGCACGAAGAAAGACATTCTAAATTCAGCTCTGCCAAATCTATATGATGAAAAATTGTAATGGAGCAGTAAATGAAGTCGATTTGCTGTGTCCAGATAAAGAAAGGTTAATAGTATCCATAGTAGTAAAAACCTATATATAGAGCCCCATAAAAATATATTAAACCCATTGCATTGCTATAAAACATGAATATCTAGCACTCTCCGCTACATTTGTATGCAATGGCAATAATAGGATAGATAAAGATGGGGATGTAGAAAAGCCATATGTACAGTGCATACTTTGTGCTGCCGGGTAGCGAGCCCTCAGAATTATTCCTGTGCTGCAAGCGTTGTGCGACGGCCTGGAACTATTTCACCGCTGAATATTTGCTTAGGAAATGAGATTGCATTAATGGATGACCTTTAGCCAAAGGCACTATAAGTGAAGGAAAGTCATGTGAGGCTAAAAAAAAGACATAAATAATCTCTATATAAAGGATATGAATAAGCATGTGTGCAATCACAAGACCAGACACATATTCTACAAAATAATAAATTACTATAAAAAATTCAATATTTTTAATTATTATTTCCTAACGTTCTATGTTTACAATGGTCATAAATTCTCATTGGTCCAGAAAGCTGAAATGTAAGTCAAATCGAGTTGAATCAATGAAGACCGGTAGTGTGTTGTATTTGACGGTAGGTCAAAAAAATAATGGGCTTGTCCTTTTTTGGACAAGGAGAACAATCTAAAACATTGGCGGGAATGTATCAATAGTGTCATAAGATGTTTCATTTTAAGGGTATGTTCACACGGCCAAATTTCAGACGTATACGAGGCGTATTTTGCCTCGTTTTACGTCTGGAAATACGTCTCAAATACGTCGGCAAACATCTGCCCATTCATTTGAATGGGTTTGCCGACGTACTGTGCAGACGACCTGTTATTTACGCGTCGTCGTTTGACAGCTGTCAAACGACGACGCGTAAAAATACAGCCTCGTCAAAAGAAGTGCAGGACACTTCTTTGGACGTTTTTGGAGCTGTTTTCTCATAGACTCCAATGAAAACAGCTCCAAAAAGGGACGTAAAAAACGCCGCGAAAACGGCGTGAAAACGCCGCGAAAAATGCGAGTTGGTAAAAAAACGTCTGAAAAGCAGGGTCTGTTTTCCCTTGAAAACAGCTCTGGATTTTCAGACATTTTTGTTGACTACGTGTGAACATACCCTAAGAGTTGATGACGATGGTGCAAATGTTGTCAAAGGTTTAAGTTAGGCATAAATGGTGTGTACACACAACAACGTGAGGTACGACCTACAAAGTACCTTGTAAGCATATTCACACATCATAAACTATAGGTTATGTCCACACGTTGCGTAAACACTTTGAATTTCCCGCAACGGATTTCAGTACGAAAAATCCGCAGCATAATACAGTAACAGCAGAGTGGATAAGATGTGAAAAAATCTCATCCACACATTGCGTAAAAAATGCGCTGAAAAAACTTTCAGAAATTGACCTGCGGTGCGTTTTTTTTTTATTCCGCAGCATGTGAATTTATGCTTTGTAATCGCTGCTTTTCTGTTGCGGGTTTTCCCTATTGAATTCAGTGGGGAGGATAAACCCGCAACAAATAGCAGATGTTGCGATTTTTGCCACGGAAAAGCTGCGATGCTGTCTCAATAATCGAAAATCCGAAAAAAAAACAACATTATTTCCCAGATCTCTGCTCCTGCGTCCAGTCCGGCCTCCAGGGATGACGTTTCATCCCATGTGACTGCTCCAGTCAATCACAGGCTGGATCGGTCACATGGAATGAAATATCATCCTAGAAGACCGGCCTGAAGGACGTCAGAAGGATACGTCGCCATGACTATGGGTAAGTATAGGCTTTTTATTTTACCTGCTGTTTTCCGCAGCGGACATTCCAGCCCAAAAATTGCCCCACAATTTGTTGCGGTTTTTAAGCCGGAATTCCCTGCGGGCTCCAGCGCAGATACGCTGTGTACTTTTAGGCAGTGTATCCGCCCTGTGTGAACATAGCCATACCATGGTAAAAATTACCCACAATTGAATTGCTTCAGATCACTGGTAATCATTAGATGTGGTCGGAATTAATAGTCAAGTGCCAATTTGTACCATGTGAATGCAACCCTAGATAAAGGGATTTATATCCGGAGTGCTGCTGTGATTTTCGCATCATAATGGCAAGTGAAAACCAGTCCAAGACGCATGTTGTTACTTGGCCCATTCACTTCTGCTGCTTTTTCTATTAAAGACCTCAAAGGATCACCAGAAGCCATTACATCACAAGTTAAATAGTCATTAAACACTGGAAATAATGAAACATATTGGTTAAACTGCGTTAAAATCATCTGCAAACACTGAATTAATTCTTTGCTTCCTAAACCGAGTTTTATGATATTTGACGTTATATGACATTGAAGTTCCATCAGATTTGATATTAAAAGCTGTCTCTGTGATGCAGACTTCATTAATTTTGTATAATTTACTACATCATATGCTTCATTTCTTCTTTTATGGAGATGGGATTTTGAAATTAAAGTTGTGGTAATGAGCTTTAGAAACATTATGCCTTCAGCATACGATTCTGCTTTTATTACAAGACGTAGGGAACATTCAATTTCCTTTATTTTACAGGATTGCGATAGATGAAAACCTACAGTTTTTCTTTATTCATCAGAAGAAAATTGTGTAGATTTTCTCTTTGTTAACTGTATGTTTCATCTAAAATGGAACATATGGCTCTAATGTTACAATATGAATGCAGTACCGGATATATGAAAAAGATGAAATCATTGGCGTACTTACAGGTGAGTCAGAGGGGGCCCAAAAGATCCCTTTGCCCCCTTTGAGGAGACCAATAATACAAAAAAACGCATGATAGGTGGGGGGCCCCATAACAGATTTTGCATTGGTTACAAGTTACACCTCTGGCCAGGGGCGTAACTAGGAAAGACTGGGCCCCATAGCAAACTCTTGACCGGGCCCCCCCCCCCCGGGTGCCACAAGCAGCCCCCCTTATAAATAGTGTCCCCTGTAGAATGTGCCATACAGCCCCCCTGTAGACAGTGCTATATAGCCCCGCCTATAGATAGTGTCACTCCCCATTTGTAGATCGCGCCCCCACCTCTCCCTTATAGATAGTGCCATACAGCCCCCTGTGTATAGTGCCACACAGCCCCCTCCCTTGTATATAGTGCCTCACAGCCCCTTTAGTAGATAGTGCCACACACAGACCCCTGTAGATTTTGCCACACTCAGCCCCCTGTAGATAGAGCCACAGCCCTCCCCCTTGTAAATAGTGCCATACAGTTCCCCCATGTGTATAGTGCCACACAGCTCCCCCTTGTTTATAGTACCACACAGCACCTCCTTGTGTATCATGCCACACAGCCCCCCCCCTTGTGTATAGTGCCACAAGGCAATAGCGCATCCGAGAAAGTTGTATCAGCCAGGGAGATGTCACTCAAACATGGAAAGGTGGGTTTGGAGGCAAGACTATGTGACTCTTCAGGATAGCGGCACCGCCCCATGACACTCTAATGAGTAATTAGCATATAGTGTGCGCCGTTTTAAAAGTGGATTTTAAAGATTTTGCTGGATCTGAAAAAAACATACAAGGGAATGTTTGGAAATATTGTCAGGTCATGTATTACCTCATGGTGGCGGTTCAAGGGGTTAAAACTACCTGACAGATTCCCATTAAATATACAATAAATTGAGAACAATGCCATCTGCCCAGCAATTTTGTTATTATCAATATATCCTATATAATTACAGATCCAGAACCAAGCTCATACATATATACAGTACCAGAACCAAGCTCAGTACATAAATACAGCACTAGAACCAAGCTCTGACAAATATACAGCACAGGAACAAAGCTCAGTACATAAATGCAGCACTAGAACCAAGCTCTGACATATATACTGTACCACAACCAAGCTCAGTATATAAATACAGCACTAGAACCAAGCTCTGACATATATACAGCACCAGAACAAAGCTCAGTACCTATATACAGCACTAGAACCAAGCTCAGTACATATATATATACATCCACAGAACCATGCTCAGTACATAAATAATGCACTAGAACCAAGCCCATACATATACAGCACTAGAACCAAGCCCATACATATATACAGCACCAGAACCAACCTCAGTACATAAATACAGCACCAGAGAAAACCTCAGTACATAAGTACAGCACTGGAATCAAGCTCAGTACATAATAACATCCCCAGAACCAAGCTCAGTACATATATACATCCCCAGAACCAAACTCATTACATATATACAGCACTAAAACCAATCTCATACGTATATACAGCACCAGAAAAAGCTCAGTACTTACATACAGCATCAGAACCAAGATCAGTACATATATACAACACCAGAATACACTCAATTTTGCTGTATAGGTTTGTACGGCGTAAAACTACAGCTCCCAGCATGACCCGAATAATGGTGAGGATATGCTGGGAGATGCTGTTTCACAACAAAAAAAATCATACCACCCATCATCTCGCTGCAGATCATACAGCGACTACAGTACTGATTAGAGCCAGACTAAACATTTACATTAAGTGACTCACCGGTGACGTCTCAGATTCTAGTTCTTTTCTTCTCCCCCCGGTCCGGACATCCATGATGGATTTCTAGCGGCCATGACCCATTTCTGCAGTTTTCCATCGGATGGGACCAACATATTTCTACATATCAATATATATATATATATATATATATATATATATATATATATATATATATATATATATATACTATATAAAGTGTGCACTGAATCTATGTAACCATGCTTTATAAAGACCCATTCATGGGTTGAAACGTTGCAAGTGTTTTTATTCTTGGTGAATAAATCAAATACACTTCTTTGGATTATCTTGACATTTGTCCTATCTCATCCACTCTGCTGCTACTGTATTGGCTGCAGATTTTTTGCAACTAATTCCGTTGCAGAAAAACTGCAGTATTTACGCTACGTGTGAACTGACCCTAAGGCCTAATTCACACGACCATGCTCGGTCCGTGATATACGGACCACATGTCGGCCGCATTTCTCGGACCGAACATAGTGCAGGGAGCCGGGCTCCTAGCATCATACTTATGTACGATGCCAGGTGTCCCTGCCTCCCCCGTCTCGTGCTGAAATCATGATTACAGTACAGGCAGTGCCGTAACTACCGCTATAGCAGCCATAGCGGCTGCTACGGGGCTCGCAGCATGAGGGGGCCCGTGCCACCTGCCGGCACGGGCCCCCCCCCCATGGCCGGAGGCTCTGCTAGCAGCTGCTATGGCTGCTACAGCGCGACGCCACTGAAGGGGTTGTTCCTACAAAAGACATGCATCCCTTATCCAAAGGATAGGGGATATATGTGTGATCGCTGGGACGCCAAGCGATAAGGAGAACGGGGGACCGAAAGTCCCCCGAAGTTCTCCATGACAAACCTCGGACTTCCGGGGTCTGTCTGCAGCTCCATAGAAAAGACTTGCGCACCGGTCGCGCTGTGCGCATGCGTGACCAGCGCTCCTTTCATTTTTATCGAACTGTGTAGACGCCGGAAGTCCGAGGTTTGTCATGAAGAACTTCGGGGGACTTTCGGTCCCCCGTTCTCCTTATCGCTGCCAGCGATCACACATGTATCCCCTAGGGGATACATCTCTTTTGTGGGACAAACTATAGGTTGTTGTTTTTTTTTGGGGGGGGGGGCTATATGGCGTTATCTACAGGGGGGGGCTCTGTATGGCGTTATCTACAGGGGGGATTCTGTATGGTGTTATCTACAGGGGGGGTTCTGTATGGTGTTATCTACAGAGGGGTCTGTATGGCATTATCTACAGGGGGGACTCTGTATGGCGTTATCTACAGGGGGGACTCTGTATGGCGTTATCTACAGGGGGGTCTGTATGGCGTTATCTACAGGGGGTGTCTGTATGGCGTTATCTACAGGGGGGGGCTCTGTATGGCGTTATCTACAGGGGGGATTCTGTATGGTGTTATCTACAGGGGGGGTTCTGTATGGTGTTATCTACAGAGGGGTCTGTATGGCATTATCTACAGGGGGGACTCTGTATGGCGTTATCTACAGGGGGGACTCTGTATGGCGTTATCTACAGGGGGGTCTGTATGGCGATATCTACAGGGGGTGTCTGTATGGTGTTATCTACAGGGGGTGTATGTAAGGCGTTATCTACAGGGGGTCTGTATGGCGTTATCTACAGGGGGACTGTATGGCATTATCTACAGGGGAGATTTGGGGCTGTAAGACGTTATCTACAGGGGGCTGTATGGCGTTATCTACAGGGGGGCTGTATGGTGTTATCTACAGGGGGGCTGTATGGCGTTATCTACAGGGGGACTGTATGGCGTTATATACAGGGGGGATTTGGGGCTGTAAGGCGTTATCTACAGGGGGCTGTGTATGGCGCTATCTACAGGGTGCTGTGTATGGTGCTATCTATAGTGGGGCGCTGTGTGGTGGAATCTATAGGGAGGCACTATCTACAAAGGGGGGGGGTTGTGTGATACCCAGCGGAGGGGGCCCCAGTCAAAAGTTTGCTATGGGGCCCAGTCTTTCCTAGTTACGCCCCTGAGTACAGGACAGTTTTCCTGCAGCGAGGCAGGGACTCCTGGCATCGTACATAACTATGATGCTAGGAGCCCGGCTCCCTGCTCTGTGTTCGGTCCGGGAAATGCGGCCGACATGCTGTCCGACATATCAGGGGATTCTGTTTAAAGGCTATATAGACCTTTGAAAACTTTTTTTTAAAATAAAAATCTCTATCAGTGTGTTTGGTGTAACTGGGCAATTACATTTTATTAAAAATTATTTTTACTATTTGAGATACAGCAGCTTTATATCCTGTATACAGAGCAGCTGTATCTAGTTCTGAGACCTGAATCCGTCAGGTCAGTGGGACTGACATGTTCAGTGACAGCGGTCGGATTAAGCTGTTATCGATCACTTCTTTGTTTATAATTTCGATGTGATCTGTAAGGCCGGGTTCCCACGTAGCTAAACGCTGCGGAATTCTGTGTGGAAATTCAGCAGCATTTACAGTAGCAGCAAAGAGGATGAGATTTTGTAAATCTCATGCCCACGCTGCGGAAAAAAAAGTGGCATAAACATTAATATATTGACCTGCGGTGCGGAATTTAAATCATGTCCTTCTTCCTGCAGTCCGGCCTCCTGGGATGACGTTGCATCCCATGTGACCGCTGCAGCCAATCACAGGCTGCAGCGTCACATGGCCTGCAACCTCATCCAGGGAGGCCGGAGCGGACGTCAGAGGAGGGGGTAAGTATGAGCGTTTTTTTGCGCAGAGGAATATCCGTCCGAAAAACCCCACCACAATGTGGTGCGATTTTTCGGACGGAATGTCCTGCGGGTTTCAGGTCGGACACGCTGCGTGATTTTTATGCAGCGTATTCGACCAGTGGGAACCCAGTATAATAGCTCGATCCTGCGTGTTGGAGACACGCAGGATCCGCTGTCCCTTAGTCCCGCTGACCTGAAGGATACAGGTTTCATCGCACGATACAGGTGGTCTGTATACAGGATATAAAGCAGCTGTATCTCAAAAAGTTAAAATTATTAGGAATAAAATGTAATTGCAAAGCTGCACAAAACACACTGATACATATTTTTATTTAAAAAAAAAAAGTTTTCAGAGGTGTAGCGGCTGTAGTCTTTAAATAAAAAATTTTTTGTGGGGGAGGGGGGATTTGACTGTAAATGCCATGTGTGTTGGAAGTTATTTAGCATATTACGCATATTTAGCAGGTTACGGTCATACTGTTTTTTGGGTTTTTTTTTCAGAGATGTTCGCACAACCATGGCAAATGACATGGTTATAAAGCAATTTTACAAAAACTGTTGCAAAAAACATGATTTGGCCTCGACATGTGAAGAGACCCTTGTAGTTCATTTGTGTAGGGTAGGGGGGCTTTGCTGTAGATGTTATGCGAGGGAAAAGTTTAGTTACAGTTTTTGTGCGGGGAAGGGTATATTCACATGTAGCGTTTGAGGTGCAGTTAAAAAAAATTAATCACAACCGCGCAGTTAACTGCGCTATTAATTCCGTCAAGACAACAGAAACCTTACAGAATGGAGACAAATGGAAACCAATTGCAACTGATGCGTTACCATTAAAATCAATGATAATACAGATGGAAAGCTATGATTTATGGTTTGTTTCAATTTGGTTTCCATTCATGGGTTCCCCTGACGGAAGAGTCAGACGGAAACCATGAACGGAGTCCCGACGCAGATGTGAACAAAGCCTAACATATATGGACATAAGGAACAGCCCCAGAGTCCCTAAGCAAAGCGCTAGTAGAATATTTGCCCCGTGGACTCCAGCCCTGGGAAAGCTCCACTCCCCGGACGACGTATCCCACTATATGCCATACAGTGGGATATGTTTTGGCTAAATTGAACAAAATCCATGGCATCAACCGGTCACTGCCTGCTCCATGGTTTCCTTCACTGTAATTGACATCCGCACCAAAATCGGTTAACGCGTATAACGTACAATCATGAGCGCCACACTTTCCGTTGTCCACCCCTGGTAATGGAGGGGGGCCCTGATATCTTGGCTGTATGGGGACCAGAAATTCCTGATGGCGGCCCTGAGCATACATACTGTGAAAACATACGGGATGCAATGTGACTGAATTGTTACTTTTGGCATCGAATCAAGCTTGCAACCATCACAAAATTTGCATTGTGCAAGGGATTTTTACAGCAATTCTCACCTTGTGTCCTGGGATTTATGGCTCATAGCTAGAGATGAGCGAACCGGGACAACCGAACCCGGTTTCGGTCCGAACTTCCGGTAAAGTTCGGTTCGCAGCGAATCCGAACTTCACCGGGTTCGGCCGAACCCGTTTTGACCGAACCCGGTCAAAAACATTATACAAATCGGCAGCCACTTATCTCTATCAGTCACTGATAGAGAAAAGAGGCTGCTGATTAAAAATAAAATAAAAAGCATTTCATACGTACCCGGTCGTTGTCTTGTTGACGAGTCCCTCTTCTTCCTCCAGTCCGACCTTTTCTGACGCGGCAGCCTGTGATTGGCTGCAGAGGCCTCTGCAGCCTGTGATTGGCTGCAGAGGCCGCGGCAGCCTGTGATTGGCTGCAGCGCTCACATGGGCTGCATCGTCATCAAGGAATGTCGGGCCGGATGTCGAGAGGGACGCGTCACCAAGGCAACGGCCAGGAGACCGGACTGGAGGAAGCAGAAAGTTCTCGGTAAGTATGAACGTCTTTTTTTTTACAGGTACTGTGATCGGTAGTCACTGTCCAGGGTACTGAAACAGTTACTGCCGATCAGTTAACTCTTTCAACACCCTGGACAGTGACTATTTAGGGTATGTGCACACACACTAATTACGTCCGTAAATGACGGACGTATTTCGGCCGCAAGTACCGGACCGAACACAGTGCAGGGAGCCGGGCTCCTAGCATCATAGTTATGTACGATGCTAGGAGTCCCTGCCTCTCTGCAGGACAACTGTCCCGTACTGTAATCATGTTTTCAGTACGGGACAGTAGTTCCACGGAGAGGCAGGGACTCCTAGCATCGTACATAAATATGATGCTAGGAGCCCGGCTCCCTGCAGGGTGTTCGGTCCGGTACTTGCGGCCGAAATACGTCCGTCAATTACGGACGTAATTAGTGTGTGTGCACATACCCTTACTGACGTCGCCTAGCAACGCTGCCGTAATGACGGGTGCACACATGTAGCCACCCGTCATTACGGGGCCTCATGCACACGACCATAAAAACACCCGTTATCACGGGTCGTAATTACGACCCGAAATAGCGGGCCCATAGACTTCTGTTAGCCACGGGTACCTTCCCGTTTTCTCACGGGAAGGTGCCCGTGCCGTTAAAAAGATAGAACATGTTCTATTTTTTTATTTTACGGGCCGTGCTCGTAATTACGACTCGTAACTACGAGCACGGCCGGCCGGCCAGGGGCAGCCGGCCGCTTTTGTGAACCGTGCTGTCATTATAATTATAGCAGCACGGCCCGTAAAATAGAAAAATAGAACATGTTCTATTTTTTTAACGGCACGGGCACCTTCCCGTGAGAATACGGAAAGGTACCCGTGGGTAACAGAAGTCTATGAGCCCGTTATTGCGGGTCGTAATTACAACCCGCAATAACGGGTGTTTTTACGGTCGTGTGCATAATGGGAGCACGGCTCGGAAAAACGAACGGCTGCCCGTGCTCATCTCCTGAAATAATCTGTGCTGCCTTAAACTCTGTGGACAGGTCAGGATCCTGTTTCTTTTAAATGCTGCTAGGGAACCCGCTCGATCCACTATATAAGGCTACGCTACAGTGCAGCATTTAAAAGAAACAGGATCCTGACCTGTCCACAGAGTTTAAGGCAGCACAGAGTATTTCAGGAGATGAGCGTGCAGATTCAGTGCTGTTGTGAACTCTGCTCTTACCATTACGTAGCTCTCAGTCTGTTATCTCTCCTCCACTCCTGTCCTCAAGAACACCTTCACATGATTGGCAAGTCACCACGTAATGGTAAGAGCAGAGTTCACAGCAGTACAGAGTATTTCAGGAGATGAGCGTGCGGATCTTGTGCGTGGTGGTGACTTGCCAATCATGTGAACGTGTTATAGAGGACAGGAGTGGAGGAGATGTAACAGACTGAGCTACGTAATGGTAAGAACAGAGTTCACAGCAGCACAGAGTATTTCAGGAGAGGAGCGTGCAGATTCAGTGCTGCTGTGAACTCTGCTCTTACCATTACGTAGCTCAGTCTGTTACCTCTCCTCCACTCCTGTCCTCAATAACACCTTCACATGATTGGCAAGTCACCACCCCGCACAAGATCCGCACGCTCATCTCCTGAAATACTCTGTGCTGCTGTGAACTCTGCTCTTACCATTACGTGGTGACTTGCCAATCATGTGAAGGTGTTCTGGAGGACAGGAGTGGAGGAGAGGTAACAGACTGAGAGCTACGTAATGGTAAGAGCAGAGTTCGCAGCAGCACTGAATCTGCACGCTCATCTCCTGAAATACTCTGTGCTGCCTTAAACTCTATGGACGGGTCAGGATCCTGTTTCTTTTAAATGCTGCACTGTAGCGCAGCCTTATATAGTGGATCGAGCGGGTTCCCCAGCAGCATTTAAAAGAAACCGTGTTTGTGTATGTGTGTGTTTGTGTATATATGTGTGTTTGGGTATGTGACTTTGTCTGTTTTTGTTTTTATATGTGTGTGTGTATATATGGGTGTGTTTGTGTATATGTGTTTTGTGTATATGTTTGTGTATATATGGGTGTATTTGTGTATATGTTTGTGTGTAGATGTTTGTGTGTGTTTTTGTATATGTGTATATGTGTGTATATGGGTGTGTGTTTGTGTGTATATATGGGTGTGTTTGTGTATATGTGTGTTTGGGTATGTGTGTTTTTGTTTGTATATGTGTTTGTGTATATGTGTTCGTGTATGTGTGTATAACTGTGTGTGTGTGTGTGTGTGTGTGTGTGTTTGGATATGTGTGTTTTTGTTTGTATATGTGTGAGTTCGTGTATATGTGTGTGTTTGTCTGTTTATGTGTGTGTGTATATCTTGTTGTGTTTGTGTATATATGTGTGTGTCTGTGTATGGTTGTTTGTGTGTGCGTGCGTGTATATATGTGAGTAGAAGTATTGGTATTGTTCACATTGATAACTGTTTTTTTATGTTGTTGCAGATTTTGATGTACCGATTGGACTACATCTTCGATTCGTTGGACTACTGCGTAGATCTGCGTTTTTTCAAATTTTAATAAAATGGTTAACGAGGGTTTTGTTGGGGATTTCTTATTTCAATAAAAAAGAATTGTCTTTGTGTTTTTTTTTAAACTTTATTAGTGCCTAGATAATGGCAGTTGGCTGATTGACAGCGTCCATTATTAAGGCGGTACTTAGTGTTAGCCGGTGCAGAGGCTAGCACTAACCACCCATTATTACCCCGGTACCCACCACCACCAGGGGTGCCGGGAAGAGCTTGGTACGATCCAGTACCCGACCATCTGTTGTGATGGTCGGGTACTGGGGCGGCCGTAGGCTGGTATTATGAGGCTGGGAAGGGCCAAAATCAGTGGACCTTCCCACCCTTGTAATGCTAGGCTGCTGCTGCTGTGTTGTATCGGGCTGGTTATAAAAATGGGGGGGACCCCCACGTCGTTTTTTTTTGGGAATTTAACAAATTTAGCAATAGACGGGTCCCCCACATTTTTAATAACCAGCCATATACAAGGCCGCAGCAGTCTGGCATTACATGGGTGGGAAGGGCCACTGGTTTTGTCCATTCCCAGGCTAATAACACTGTTGTATGTGGCTGGTTATGATAAATTGGGTGGAACCCCATGTCTTTTTAAAAAAAAAAAAGTAAATAAATAAATAATTTAAAAAAATGACGTGGGGTCCCCCCCACTTTTATAACCAGCCAGATACAACACAGCAGCAGCAGCCTAGCATTACAAGGGTGGGAAGGTCCACTGTTTTTGGCCCTTCCCAGCCTCATAATACCAGCCTGCGGCCGCCCCAGGGCCCGACCATCACAACAGATGGTCGGGTACTGGATCGTACCTGGCTCTTCCCGGCACCCCTGGTGGTTTTGGGTACCGGGGTAATAATGGTGGTTAGTGTTAGCCTCTGCACCGGCTAACACTAAGCCTCGCCTTAGTAATGGATGTTGTCACTCAGACAGCGGCCATTACTAAAGTGGTAATAATAAAATTTGAAAAGACAAAGATATAGATAAAATATTTTATTGAAATAAAGCACCCCCAACACAACCCTCATTAACCATTTTATTGTACAAAAAAAAACCGTCATCTAAGTAGTCCTTGAAACCGACGTAGTCCAAACACCAAACCTGTAAAAAAATAAAATAATGAAATAAAACATGTCGTAGGCTTAGATTCAGTTTAATGTGTGATACTGACTGTTATACCATGTAAGAAGCCTGCCGTGAAGTTGACTTAGATACAGGGCGCCAGCAGACAGTATCATACATGGCCATACATACATATATACAAATATACATACATACATATATACAAACATACAGCCTGCCGTGAAGTTGACTTAGATACAGGGCGCCAGCAGACAGTATCATACATGGCCATACATACATATATACAAATATACATACATACATATATACAAACATACATATATACAAGCATGCACATATATACATGCAAACATACACACATATATACATGCAAACTATCATACATACATGCATACACACACACATGAAAACATACATACATACAAACAAACATGCAAAGATACATACATACATACATATATACAAGCATGCACAAATATACATGCAAACATAAATACATGCAAACATAATTACATACATGCACATATATATAAACATACATGCAAACATACATGCAAAAATAAAAACATGCAAACATACATACATGCACATATATACATACATACATGACAACATACATACAAACATACATGACAACATACATACATGCAAACATACATACATGCAAACATACATACACACATGCAAACATATATACATGCACATGTATACATACATGCCAACATACATGCAAACATACATGCACATATATACATACATACATGACAACATACATACATGCAAATATACATACATACACACATGCACATATATACATACATGCCAACATACATGCACATATATACATACATGACAACATACATACATACATGACAACATACATACATATATATATATATATACACACATGCAAATATACATACAAACATGCATACATACATGCAAACATACATTCATGCAAACATACATGCAAACATACATACATACATACAAATATACATACACACATGCACATATATACATACATGACAACATACATACATACATACATACATGACAACATACATGCAAAAATACATACATGCAAACATACATACATACATGCAAATATATACATGCAAATATACATACAAACATGCACATATATACATACATGCCAACATACATGCACAGATATACATACATACATACATGACAACATACATACATGCCAACATACATACATACATGCCAACATACATACATGCCAAAAAATAATAATAATACGTTCATACTTACTTTCCTCCTGTCCGGCCTCCAGCGATGACGTTTCATTCATGTCGCCGCTGCAGCCTGTGATTGGCTGCAGAGGCGGTCACGTGTTATGAAGCGTCATCCTGACGTGCGTGACCGCCACTACAGCCTGTGATTGGCTGCAGCGGCGAAAGGGATGAAACGTCATCGCTGGAGGCCGGACAGGAGGAAAGTAAGTACGAACGTATAATTTTTATTTTTTTATTACATTTAAATGGTATTTTCCGCGCGCCGAGCATGTACTGTGAAGGTTGCTGAAAGAGTTAGTGCAGCCCATTAACTCTATCAGCACCCTGGACAGTAGCATGCTCGGCGCACGGAAGTGACAGGTTCGGTCAGAACTAGTTCGGTCCGAACCGAACTTTTTTGTGAAATTCGGCGAACTAGCCGAACCGAACTTTTGATAAGTTCGCTCATCTCTACTCATAGCCATTGTGTGGCCTGATCCTTATGGAAAATCATTCATTGTTCATTTCATTCAGTTAACAATATGAGATTGACTCTCCCCACCGGGTGTAATAGCTCTCTATAAGGAGATCATGAAACAGCTATGTTTAAGTCATAAAACACAGCCCTGGATGTAATAAAAGGCATACTACAAATTATTCGTCAAATTCTATTTTTTATTGAAGAAATGTTTTCATACAGAACCAAGCAACAGAAGTAATGAATATGATGGAGTTGAATCTAGAGAATTACAATAGTTCTTCACATCCTAAACATCCTTGAAGACTAAACAGCTCATTGTCTCAGTAAATCCACTGGTCAAGTCTTCATTGTTCTATAAATTTTTTGGTGTTGTCGTTGTTTGGATGCAATAGTGGATTGTGGAGATTTTTTCCTCCAAGGATGGTGGAAATAAAAGGTATTTCTGGTCTTGAGGGAACATTAGATATTGCAACACATATGATAAAAGCTGCAGCGCTAAAAATGTCTCTACAAGGAATGGAAACAAATGTAACATAAAAACATAGAATGTGAGGCTGAAAAAAGACACAAGTCCATCTTGTTCCGCCTATTCTCCTGCTATGTTTATCCAGAGGAAGGCAAAAAAACAACAACAATACAATTGAATATAATTGCAGAGCAAGAAACTATCCGCTCCCTGCCCTGCAGGAGCGGAATTCCCGTACAGAGAATTGCCCACACTCTGGTCGAGGATTCCGCTCCTAGATGTAGCCCCTCACGTCAATGTCCATATATGGACAGTGAGGTAAGGGGCTCCTCCTGGACCAGAATGCCCTGTAGATAGTGCCTCACGCACCCCCTGTAGAAAGTGCCACCCCCCTGTAGATAGCATTTCACACAGTCCCCTGTAGAAAGTGCAACACACACCCCTGTAGATAGTGCTACCCCCCTGTAGATAGCACCCCACATAACCGCCTGTAGAAAGTACCACCCCCTATAGATAGCGCCCCACACACCCCACCCTGTCAACAGTGCTACACCCCCCTTCCTGTAGATAGCTCCATTGGGGCTCCCTCTAGGATTGGAATCCCCAACCAGGGCGTTGCCAATGATCTGGCCGAGGATTCCTATCCTGGAAGAGCCACTGACGTCACTGTCCATATATGTGGCACAATCTACAGTGGGGCTGTCTAGCTCTATATACAAATGGGCTGTGGGCTCTAACTACAGGGGTGTGTGGCACAATCTACTAAAGGCACTGTTGCATTATCTACAGAGGGCACTGTGGCACAATCTACAGGGGGCCATGTGGCACTATCTACAGAGGGCAGTATAGCACTATCTAAATCGGGTTGTGTGGCGCAATCTAAAGGGTTGCTGTGTAGCTCTATATACAAATGGGATGTGCAGCTTTATCTACAGGGGGTGTGGTACTATCTACAAAAGGCACTGTGGCACTATCTACAGGGGGGCCATGTGGCACTATCTACAGTGGGCACTGTGGCATTATCGACAGCAAGAGGTGTGTGGCAATATCTTCAAGGGACACTGTGTGTGGCACTATCTAATGGGGGCATTGTGAAACACCATCTACAGGGGGCACTGAGTGTGGCACTATCTACGCTGGTTTTCACACTACTAGTAGAGGACAGCACATATTACCTAGCCCTAGTGATAAAGTGAGGCATCACCTACTTGTAAACAATTGGATAACTAAAGAGATACTAGCCACGATAGTAGTTCAAGAAATGTAAGGAGGAATCCTCAGGCTCACCATTTAGCAGGTTTCAACTGCAGACAGCGCCAGGATCGCTGCGACGGCACGCGGTGTTGAAGCAGGAAAGAAAGGGAAACGATGATCCAGCGCATTGAAGTTTAAAATGAAATGTAAGTTTCAATTTTATTCCAAATCTAAAACAGGGAATAGCTTCCAGGTACAAAGAAATAAATCAAGAATGTTGTCAGTCAAGCCATGAGGAAGGAGGTAGTATACGCCTGAAACGTGTAGGCAACATTCTTGATTTATTTCTTTGTACCTGGAAGCTATTCCCTGTTTTAGATTTGGAATAAAATTGAAACTTACGTTTCATTTTAAACTTCAATGCGCTGGATCATCGTTTCCCTTTCCTTCATGATAGTAGTTGTCAGCCAAACTAGTGCAGACATTTTTGTTTGTTTATTTGTATGCAGAAATTCGGGGAAGAAAGCCACGCCCCCCTCCCACCAGATAAGCCACATCCACATAAGACACACCCACCAAAGAAGCCACACCCTAAGTGTCCCTGGAAAAAAAATACAAATGTTGGCAACTATGTGTATGTGCAGAGTACACCAGAGTGTTTAGCAGAATCCCAATTACATACTTCAAAACAGTCCCAATTCCCAAAGGGCTGTCTCGTGAAACACATTACAGGGGTATGGTATATACAAATCTGCCTTAACTGGTTGCCGTCACAGGACGAGAATGCTTGCCCTGAGCGGCGAGTACTTGGCGCATTAGGACGAGCATTCTCGTCCTGTGTGACAGCCGTCTGTGCGCGCGATCGAGAACAGGGTAACGGCTGTAATACAGCCACAGCCGATATACACCACGTGACAAGTGATGTGTCGTATACCCGGCAAAGAATTCAAGATCAACAAAGCGGCAGAGCCAGTGCAGAGAGTGACGTCACCTGTCAAGTTCCCCACGGCAGGATCTGGAAACGGGGCCACTTTGGAAAATGTAAGTATATTACAAATGTATTTACATTTATAAATTACATGCATTAACTGGTTGCCGACACAGGACGAGTATGCTCGTCCTGAGCGGCGAGCACTTCGCGCATTAGGACGAGCATACTTGTCCTGTGTGACAGCCGTCTGTGCCGTCTCTGTGTGTGCGATCGAGAGCGGGGCAACGGCTGTAATACACAGCCACGGCCCCGCTCTGACAGCGGAGAGGAGAGAAACATCTTCTCTCCGCTGTTAACCCTTTGAACGCCGCGATGACAGCTGATCGCGGCGTTCAAGGAGAGGGGACTGCACATTGATCGCGTCACAGAAAATAACTGTGACGCGATCAAAGCCCACAACTCATATGGCCAGACAGCCCAGGGTCCAGTGAAGGACCCCAGGGCTGTCTGAACATATTTCCTGTTGTTAGGGCATACTGAGGTATGCCCTAACAACTGCCTGTGTACGATCAGTAACAGGCTAATGTACTGACATATAGATCTATGCCAGTACATTGCAGTTACAAAATAAAAATCAAAATGATAAATCCCTTTATGGGATTAAAAAAAAAAGTTTAATAAATGTAAAAAAAAAATAATGGTAAATAAATAAATAAAAAGTAAATAAAATACACAGAAACACTCATTTTTTATAATAAATCAACTTTTTAAAATATAAGTCCCAAAACATGAAATAATATAGACATATTTGGTATCGCCACGACCGTAACAACCTGTACAACAAATGTATAACATTATTTATGATGATCGGTGTATGGTGTAAAAAAAAAAATATTAAAACTGCTGCACAACTGCTTTTTTTCTGCATTTTAATCTAATTAAAAATTTATAGAAATTAAACGATAATGTATTTGTACCAAAAAATGGTACGTACATAAAGTACAACTCGTCCCGCAAAAAACAAAGTCTCATACAACTACGTCGTACAAAAAATAAAAGCGTTATGAGCGTCGGGATGCAAAGAGGGAAATGTAAAAAAAATTGCTCTGTCCTCAAGGCTAAAATTGGCCGTGTCCTTAAGGGGTTAAAGGGGTTTTTGAAAATATGATGGTATCTTGGACAACCCCATTAAGGCATTTCTGGCACGTTTAAGGGTAATTTCCACGCAAACAGGGTGTGGCAAATAGCGGTTATAAGTGGTCTCTGATCTACATATTCCCCATACATCATGAGACAATGTTATGTATATATACCATCGTTATGGAATTTTCTCTAAAATACTAGTTCCAGGACACATTTTTTATATAATCACATTTGTTCTCAAGATCCTAAGATTTATAAAACCAGACATTGTGTTATAGTAGAATTCTGAACGTTTTCTCTGTAATATAACTCTTCAGTCGCCTGTTTACAGCAACAATATTTAATGATAAAAAACAGAACTGCTCGTCTTCAGGAAAAAGTAATCTTATGCTCGGGCACAGCTCCAATCTATTCATCAGCAGAATGAACAATAGAAGTGATAACCATTTATACTTTCCAAAGTCCACCGCTTTATTCCTGTGACAGATGTTGCCGTGATGAGGTGGCTGTCATTGTGCATACTTGGCATGTTCTATCAAATGCTGACCATTGCAGGGAAGAGGAGAAACCTCACTGTCCGTACAAAACACAATACGAATCCTTACTCAGTGTTTTCATACTAGAGAAAAAAAATTGTGCTTAAAAAAAAGGATATTAGATAGATAGATAGATAGATAGATAGATAGATAGATAGATAGATAGATAGATAGATAGATAGATAGATAGATAGATTATATAAAATGATAGATAGATATTATGCCCGCAGCCGGCATCCCTCTCTTACCGGCAGCCGCAACTGCACGACTGTACCTCTTCGCCGGCGTCTCCCTTCCCAGGGACGTTGGCGCGCTATGCTTGCTGCTTCCCCTCCTTGTCTGTCCCATATGGTGTGCGCGCTCCTGTCAAGCTTTAAAGGGCCAGCGCGCGCACAAGTATAATTGTTCGCATCTATCTCTGTGCAAACTGGCCCTTTCCCCAGTGCCTGAGCAATGTTGTGTCTTTCCCAATGTTTGTCTGCAAAGGTTCCCTAGCTGTATCCTATATCCCATATCCTGTATTTCCGTATACCGTATACAGTATCTGTGTTCGTTGTCTAAGCCAAGTCAAGTGTCCCAGACGACTGCACTATCCATGTCCAGTGTCCGAGACGACTGCACTATCCGTGTCCGGTGTACATGTCAAGTCAAGTGTTCAAGTCCAGTGTCCGAGACAACATCAGTGAAGTCCGGTTATCCAGCACAATCCTGCTTCCGATAGTCTAATACAGGGGTCTCAAACTCGGCCGGGTAAGTGGGCCGCATATAGAAAAAATGGGAAGTGGTCGGGTCGCATTACTTTCAAATTTGCTACAATACAAAATTATTGTTAATCAATTCGTTATTTCAACGACTATAACACTATATTACTAGAATAATAATACTACATTACTATAATAATAGCGCTAGGTTTAAAATTTTAGATATTTCTCCACGTGCTTATTTCAACAATCCAGCTTTCCAGTTTAAGTGTCGCTAAATGCAGTCCGGCGGCTCAGTTAGCACACATGTCAAGATTGGCCAGCCCCTTTTTGGATGCTCTGTGGATGCTGCCGCAGTGCCCTCTGTGGATGCTGCCGCAGTGCCCTCTGTGGATGCTGCCGCAGTGCCCTCTGTGGATGCTGCCGCAGTGCCCTCTGTGGATAATGCAACACACCCCTAGATAAGGCCACAGTGCCCTCTGTAGATAAGGCCACAGTGCCCTCTGTAGATAAGGCCACAGTGCCCTCTGTAGATAAGGCCACAGTGCGCTCTGTAGATAAGGCCACAGTGCCCTCTGTAGATAAGGCCACAGTGCCCTCTGTAGATAAGGCCACAGTGCCCTCTGTAGATAAGGCCACAGTGCCCTCTGTAGATAAGGCCACAGTGCCCTCTGTAGATAAGGCCACAGTGCGCTCTGTAGATAAGGCCACAGTGCCCTCTGTAGATAAGGCCACAGTGCCCTCTGTAGATAAGGCCACAGTGCCCTCTGTAGATAAGGCCACAGTGCCCTCTGTAGATAAGGCCACAGTGCCCTCTGTAGATAAGGCCACAGTGCCCTCTGTAGATAAGGCCACAGTGCCCTCTGTAGATAAGGCCACAGTGCCCTCTGTAGATAATGCCAGTGTCCTCTTCAGATACTGTCACACACCCACTTGTAGATAACGCCACAGTGCCCTCTGTAGAGGCTGCCACAGTGCCCTCTGTAGAGGCTGCCCCACTTCCCTCTGTAGAGGCTGCTCCAGTGCCCTCTGTAGAGGCTGCTCCAGTGCCCTCTGTAGAGGCTGCCCCAGTGATGTCAGGGGCTTGCCCAGAGCTGGAGTCTCAGACAGAGCGCTAGCAGGCTCTTCCTGAGACTCCAGCTGTGCTGCTGACATCACTGGGACTCCTGCTCTGGGGAAGCCCCTGACATCATTGTCGATGTATGGACAGCGATGTCAGAGGCTTCCCCAGAGTCCCGGAGCAGAGCCGATAATAGCGCTCTGCCCGGGACTCCGCTCTGAGGAAGACCCTGACACACTGTCCATATATTGGCAGCGATGTCAGGGAATTCCACAGAGTCCCGGAGCAGAGCCGATACTAGCGCTCTGCCCTGGACTCCGCTCTGGGGAAGACCCTGACACACTGTCCATATATGGGCAGATAGGTCAGGGAATTCTGCAGCGTCCCGGAGCAGAGCCTATACTAGCGCTCTGCCCGGGACTCCGCTATGGGGAAGACCCTGACACACTGTCCACATATGGGCAGCAATGTCAGGGAATTACACAGAGTCCCAGAGCAGAGCCTGTACAAGCGCTCTGCCCGGGACTCCGGCTCTGGGGAAGCCCCAGACATCGCTGTTCATATGTGGACAGCGATGTCAGGGAATTCCACAGAGTGCCGGAGCAGAGCCGACACCAGCGCTCTGCTCGGGACTCCGGCTCTGGGGAAGCCCCAGACATCGCTGTTCATATGTGGACAGCGATGTCAGGGAATTCCACAGAGTCCAGGAGCAGAGCCGACACCAGCGCTCTGCTCCGCTCTGGGCAAGACCCTGACACACTGTCCATATATGGGCAGCGATGTCAGGGAATTCCACAGAGTCCCGGAGCAGAGCCGACACCAGCGCTCTGCTCGGGACTCCGGCTCTGGGGAAGCCCCAGACATCGCTGTTCATATGTGGACAGCGATGTCAGGGAATTCCACAGAGTCCCGGAGCAGAGCCGACACCAGCACTCTGCTCGGGACTCCGGCTCTGGGGAAGCCCCAGACATCGCTGTTCATATGTGGACAGAGATTTCAGGGAACTCCAGAGTCTCGGAGCAGAGCCGATACTAGCGGCTCTGTGTTCCGCGGGCCGCAGATGACAGCCCCAGGGGCCGCATGCGGCCCGCGGGCCGCGTGCTTGAGACCCCTGTATACAAGCCAGCTTCCGATAGTCCGGCAGGTACTTTTGCCCTGGTGTCTGTCATAGACTTTCCATTTGACCAGCTGCAACTCTGCTACGGCGGAGTGGCCTAGTGGGACCACATACCCCACAGCCGTGACAATAAATAGATAGAAAGATAGATAGATAGATAGATAGATAGATAGATAGATAGATAGATAGATAGATAGATAGATAGATAGATAGATAGATAGATAGATAGATAGATAGTTAGATAGATAGATAGATAGATAGATAGATAGATAGATAGATAGATAGATAGATAGATAGATAGATAGATAGATAGATAGATAGATAGATAGATAGATAGATAGATAGATAGATAGATCGATAGATATTTAGATAGAGAGAGAGAGAGAGAGATAGATAGACAGATAGATAGATATGAGATAAATATAAATATATAAGCATATACTAGTATATATATATAATAATACTTCTAGTTGCTTCTATGGCATTATTATATCCTGCACCGACCCATAGACATTTATAGTACCTCCATGTGCAACCACTTTGCACGGCTGTATAGGTCTGTACATGGTATTTCCATGTGCATGATTCCTAGGGCCAACTTCATATGAAGAAAATTAACCTATCAGTATATTTTTGGCACGTAGGAGGGAACCAGAGAACATACAAACTCTATGTGGTTGGATTAGAATCCCAGTCCTGAGTCCAGGTCCTTGTGATTTGCACAGGAGCTATAGATAGGTAATGTCAGTATTTTTCTCGAATGTGAACATATTAGTTGGTCTTTCCTGCTCTGTCCTGAAGACCTGCACTTGAGGTTCAGCACTGCCATCCTCTAAACTACCAGTGCCTCATGGGGATGCCCAGTGGTCTGCCATATCAGATTTTAAATAATGCTGTGCCTCTGTATCATAAAATTGATCATAATAAGTCTAATGCATTGAATTTCTCGCATGGGTTAGAAATAAATATATCAATATAGGTTATGGGTCGTAGCATTTAATTAGAAGTTTCTGCACATAAATTTACAATTGGATATGTTAAGGGATATTGATTAGAAACAAGTACTGCTGGTTAATTAACTTCAATGGGGCTTTAATAAGGAAGGACCTGAATCAATACAGCTGTGCCTGGTGAATAATCCCAATCAAATGGGTTTATTTCACAGCTTGTCTTCCCAAATCCTGGCAAACTAAAACATCAACAACAACAACAACAATAATTAGGTTCACATATTCAATAAAACATTCCAAAGTAATTAAAGAATCGATTTTCTTAACAAAATGCGACCTATCTGCTAATATTTGAATGTATTTATCCAGTTTGGTTAGACGGAGATGACGCAGCATCGCCCACCATCACTTACAATCTTAGAGATGTGGCTTGTTCTTCCTTAGTGTCCCTTTAAATATTTCATTTTCTGATGATACATTCCCTGTAGTGAATGCTGCAGCTGGTGCCAAGCAGGGACTCACAGCAGCAGGCATCAGCTCTTCTCTTCCTGAAGTGCTCCGGACTACAGCTCCCCGCACCTCCTGCTTCTGAGTGCCTCTGGCCAGAGCCACATGGTGGCAGAGCCATGGCGCTGATGTCAGACGCTGCCCCTGATTGGGGGCATGAGGCCATATAAAACTACAAGCCTTACTTATGCCAGATGCTTTTAGCCAGATTAGCAGCCAACCATGCTGTCTGCATGTATTGAGCCCTCTTTGTAGCTCCAGTCTCATGGGGGGAGCTGGTCTTAGAGTCCTCTGTGGCACAGTTTATTTAGGTCCCCTGCGGAGTCTCCGTGTCGAGGGAAGTGCCAGGGCCACAGTTACTAGGGCACAATTTGGGTACTGCCCTTGTCAGGGCGGGAGTAATTTTCAGGGGCATAGGTAGAGGTTACAGGTCTAGATTAGGGACTTAACCTTGGGGCTTACATCCCAAAGACTCGGATGCCCAATCTGGACTGAACACTGGCAACAAGAGGTCTCCCTAACAGGATCCCCTGCCTCCGGTACCCTAACCACCCTACTGCATTTCAGAGATTTTGGTTAGATCGGTCCAGTGTGGACTGCTGGTTTTCTTATACTTTTTCCGGTTCTGTTGCATAACCTGAGGGTACCTGATATGCACTCTGTACCTTCACTATGTATGCAGTATGGTGTGTTTTTTTTTATCTAGAAATTTAAAGTGTAGCTAAAAGTTTGATAAACGTCCGAGCACTGAGACCCCCACCAATCGCTGGAATGAAGCAGCTGAAATGCTCGTGTGAGCGCTCAGCCGCTTCGTGTCTGTTCGGCTTTTTCCGGAAATAAATGTATCGTGTACAGACTCAATAGAAGGTCTATGAGCCCGTACTCCGATACATCGGCTTTCCCGGAAAAAGCCGAACAGACACGAAGCAGCTGAGCGCTCACACGAGGGCCTCAGCTGCTTCGTTCTAGCGATTGGTGGGGTCTCAGTGCTCGGACCCCCACCAATCCAAACTTCTGACATGTCACTATGACATGTCAGAAGATTGTCAAACGTTTAGCTACACTTTAACTTTTCCTGACATTTGTTGGTTTGTTTGCAACCCAGTTTGGCTTTTTTTACTTTCTGGTACTATCTAATGTTTTTTTTTAGTCAATTATCATTAAAAGTTATGTTTTATATCCCACAATTTTGCTGCTATTTTTGTATAATTTTTGGGAGGGCTGGAGGAGGTGGCACATTCCCAAAAATCGCCAGGAGAGAGAGAGGCTGTGTCTACTGGGGAGTGTAGAGAGTGCCATCCCGGGGGACACAAACAGAAGAGATCACAGGGAGAAGGAAAGAAGTGGAGACACCAGCTGTAGAAAACTTCTTCATTCCAGTAAAAGTAAAAAGCAATCTTATGATGTGGAGTAAAACTGGCCTATGGCGTTTTGTATGCTTCCATGCTTTGTCAAGTCTTCCTTTACTCTGTGTAGTTTGATCCTGCAGTTATACTTTCTTCCATCTGTCCCCTACGTCTTACTAACTTATTTTTATTAGGCTAGCAAGAAGTGTGGACAGATGGATGGCAATATGACCTCAGAACCAGACTATATTAAGTTTGTTTGTAGTTTGTTACCATGGAAACACAGAGATCTACATAGGAGCTGCAGACACAAAACAATAGATTTATAATTAAGACTATTTGCAAAGTTGCTTAGTTTTTCATTTTCATGCCTTATAACTAGAGATGAGCAAATACATTCTTCGCAAATAAAATTCATTTTGAATATTCCTAAAGTTTCGGATTTTATTGAATCCGGAACAATCGGGATTTTTCCCACACAAATCACTGAAAATGGAGGCCGCCACTTTACAGATCAGAAGAAAAAAAGTAGACAGAGAATAAGGATCACATGACCTCGGGCGACGGTCTCTATATGTTGCTGTCACTTTGACATTACTAATGGTGCCTAGGCGTTTTAAGAGTTTGAAAGGGGTTGAATACAGTCCTAGAAGACCTCAGAGTGTCACGCAAGACTTTTCAGGGCAATCATGGCACTTTCGATTTGCGACTAATTTATTCAGACCAAATTTAATCTGGCGGACAGTTTGACCAATTCGGACCGGAAACAAAATTCTGGAAATTCGCTTTTTTCTACTCGTAACAATTAAAAAACTGGTTGAGGTGGACCTTCCCTTTAATGCTGGCAGTGGAACATTAAAATCAGACTTCCACTTCCACGTGAAGCATAAATGAACAGAGGACATATGAGGAGGCCCAATTTAATTGAAAAGACAGTAATGTTTGGAGAAGTCGAAGGAGAAAAATATAGAAGAGGAACAAGATGGATGGAGACAATCACACACAGACACCATAAACATGCTGTTAAGAAGCCTACAGACTTAAACCCAAGACACAGATCTAGCAAGTGCCAACATGACAAAATGACCAACTGCACGCTTCTCTATTTACGTAAGGTGCCATGGCACACAAAGCTATTTACACAGTCATAATACATCAAATATTAAAATGGTGCATTACGTAAATACCGTTTGTCAAATTACCACTTGCAACATCTGTAGGATATTCTCGAGGTACACTGTTAATAAAGTACCCTGTCCAAACTGACTTGAGGCCTCTTAAAGGGGTGCTACACTTTGGAAAATCCATCTAGTTGGAAGGTTCATTGACAATAAGCAGATCACAAAGTGTCACCCTGCTGGGACCCCCAGCGATGAGCTGTAATTTGTGTGGAATCCTGACAGTAAGTGTTCAATTTTCCTGCAGCGCCACCACAGGAGAAATTAAGCATTACACAGTGCCAATTCAAATCAATTGATTGTCTGTGTAAAGCAGGAGAGGACAGGTCCTCCAGAGCAGGAAACGCTCCTTGTAACCACTCTCCATTCTGGCCAAGAGATAGGGGACTCTGTAGAGAGCACCCCCCTTCTGTTAACCCAGAATTCCTTGATTCCTTGAGGTTATATGAAAATGGGCTTTTTTAAACTGGACGACCTCTTTAATAGTACAAATTGTAATAATTTTTATGTTCATTGTTCTTTTCTGATTCTGATCCAATTCTATGTACACATGGTATGATATATATACTTGTGGTTATACTGTGTTCATATAACATAAGCATACACTCAGTACGACTCACTTGGCACATATGTTTGTCTGTAGGATGTTGACACGAGTCCAGCTCAGCTCATTGTTGATTAAAATATTTGCTATATAATGTCTGTGCTCACTGGACCATGAGAATACAACGCTCTGGTTTCTTTCCAATAGTCCACATCATTATCATCATCTCACTATTACTCCTGGCATCCGCCGTCTGTTGCCTTCATAGCCAATATAATTAACGCCCAATTTGTCTCCTGTATAATATCTATGGAATGGTTTTGATTGTGTTTTATATATAACGTGTCACTTATTTCCTTCCTTACATTGCAGTTTATTACTAAATTTAATCAGAGCATTATATACTATACAGATAAAAGTATTGGGACACCTCCACATTACACCTACAGCAGTTTCCATGAAATCCCACTCTATATGCATAGACATTAATATGGCGTTGGTTCCCTGTTTGCATCTTAAACAGCTTCCACTCTTCTGGGTAGTTTTTCTACAAGATTTTGGAGGGTGTCTGTGGGCATTTTTGTTGATTCATCCAGAAGATCATTTGTGAGGTCAGACACTGATGTTGGAGGAGAGGGCCTGACTCGCAATCTCCGTTATAGATCACCCCAAAGATGTTGGATGGGGTTGAGGTGAGGGCTCTGTGTGAACCAGTCAAGTTCTTTCACACTGAACTCACCCACCATGTCTTTATGGACCTTGCTTTGTGCACTGGGGCAGAGTCATGCTGGAACAGAAAAGGGCTGAACCACAAACTGTTCTTCACTGGAACTAAGAGGCCAACCCCAGAAAAACAACCCCATACCATTATCCCTCCTCTACCAAACTTTACAGTTGGCACAATGCAGTCAGGCAGGTAACGTTCTCCTGGCATTCACCAAACCCAGACTCGTTCATCAGACTGCCAGATAGAGAAGCGTGCTTCATCACTTCACAAAACACGTTTCTGCTGCTCCAGAGTCCAGTGGCGGCGGCTTTACACCACTCCGTCCGACACTTGGCATTGTGCTTGGTGATGTAAGGCTGGCATGCAGCTGCTCGGCTATGGAAACCCATGTCATGAAGCTCTTGGCGCGCACTTCTTGTCCGGATGTTAATGCCAGAGGAGCTTTGTATTTCTGCAGTTATTGAGTCAGCAGAGTGTTGGCGACTAGTATGCAATATGCGCCTCAGCACTCGGCGCCCCCGCTCTGTAACTTTACATGGTCTGCACTTCATGGCTGAGTTGCAGGGGTTCCTTAACCACTTTACAATAATATCACTCACAGTTGATGGTGGAATATCTAGGAGGGAAGACATTTCACGAACTGACTTGTTACAACGGTGACGTCCTATTACAGGACCACGCTGGAATTCAACGAGCTCTTTAGAATGACCCATTCATTCACAAATGTTGGTAAAGGCGACTGCATGGCAAAGTGCTGGATTTTATACACCTGTGGTAATGGGACTGAATGAAACACATTAATTCAATGATTAAGAGGTGTGTCCCAATACTTTTGTCCATATAGTGTATGTGTTGATGAGGGTATATTTATTTCTTGCCATATGTATGCACGACTGGAGCCGGAGTTCCAGGGTGAATATCTCTGTGGCAGATGTGAGCATGTTGTTCACCTGGAAGCTCGCATTAGAGATCTGGAGGAGCAGAATGCAACACTGAGGAGGATAGACAATCTTGAGCTGAGCTTGCTGCTCACGGAGCATGCAGTTAGTGGGTTACAACTGGAGGGTAAAGACATGGGTGAGCAGGATCAGGTAAGTAGCTGAGTTAATGTAGTTAGGGGCAGTAGAAAGGGGTCAAAGAAAAGGAAGGCCGATCCGGTTTCTGACATTCCAGGCAAAATTGCCAAGTTGGGTGATGATGCGGGGGTGTCAGTCTCAGAAATGGCAGCCCTAGTGGATACTGATCTCCCTAACAGCCGGGAGAACAGCCCAGCTAGTAGTCGGCGGGATGGTAATTCAGGTAAGCCAAGACAATTGATAGTCGTAGGGGATTCTATAATCAGGAAGACGGATAGAATAATTTGTCGCCAAGACCACCTCAACCGAATGGTTTGCTGTCTCCCTGGTGCCAGGGTTCTGTATGTGGTGGAACGGGTGGACAAATTGCTGGGAGGGGCTGGTGATGATCCAGCTGTCGTGGTCCATGTCGGTACCATCGATAGAATAAATGGTAGGTGGAGGAGCCTTAAGAATAATTTTAAAGAACTAGGCTACAAGGTGAAGGGAAGGACCTCCAAAGTAGTATTCTCAGGAATACTGCTTGTGCCATGCGCATCACAGGAAAGACAGCGGGAGCTCAGGGAGTTAAATGCATGGCTGAAGTCTTGGTGTAGAGGAGAAGGATTTGGGTTCCTAGAGCACTGGGCTGACTTTTCATTGGGGTACAAACTGTATTCTGCAGATGATTTGCACCTAAATGGAAGGGGTCCGCTGTGCTGGGGGAGAGAATTCTAGCTGGGGTGGCGGATTATTTAAACTAGGGCTGAGGAGGGAGGTCAATGTAGAAAAAAAAAGGGGTAGCCAGGTTAGAGAGGGGTCAGACTATATTGGTGGGGGGAGAAACAGAATGTGGGGAGAGGACTAGACAACAAGATAAGGAGATCCTTTCGTTACAAAACATCAGTGTAAATAAAAAGGCCCGATTAATGTCAAATCACATTTCTGATAATAAAAGTGAAAAACTGACAGGCAAGTTAAAGTGTATGTTCACAAATGCCAGAAGTCTAGCAAGCAAAATGGGGGAGCTGGAGGCCTTGATACTGGAAGAAAATATAGATATAGTTGGTGTTGCTGAAACATGGCTGGACTCTTCACATGACTTGGCTGTAAATCTACAGGGTTTTACACTTTTTCGGAAAGACAGGACAAATAGGAAAGGTGGTGGTGTATGTTTGTATGTGAGAAATGATATGAAGGCGAGTGTGAAAGAGACAATAGTGGGTGAATACTGTGAGGAGGTTGAAACCTTGTGGGTGGAACTAGAAAGGGAGGTAAACACTGAAAAAATTACTTTTGGTGTAATCTATAGACCCCCCAATATAACTGAGGAGATGGAAGGTCAGCTATATAAACAGATGGAGCGGGCTGCACAGGCGGGTACTGTAGTGATAATGGGAGATTTTAATTTCCGGGATATTAATTGGTGTCATGGTTCAGCTTCAACTGCAAAGGGGAGACATTTCCTCAACCTGTTGCAGGAAAATTTTATGGGCCAGTTTGTGGAAGACCCGACTAGAGGTGAAGCTCTGTTGGATCTGGTCATTTCTAATAATGCAGATCTTGTTGGGAATGTCAATGTTCGTGAAAACCTCGGTAACAGTGATCATAATATAGTTACATTTTACCTATACTGTAAAAAACAAACGCAGGCTGGGAGGGCAAAAACATTTAATTTTAAGAAAGCCAATTTCCCCAGGATGAGGGCTGCAATTCAGGATATGGACTGGGAAGAACTAATGTCAAATAATGGGACAAATGATAAATGGGAGATTTTCAAATCTACTTTGAGTTATTATAGTGCAAAATTTATTCCTATAGGTAACAAGTATAAACGACTCAAATTAAACCCCACATGGCTTACACCTTCTGTGAAAGGGGCAATACATGACAAAAAAAGGGCATTTAAAAAATACAAATCTGAGGGTACAGCTGTAGCCTTTGTAAAATATAAAGAGCTTAATAAAATCTGTAAAAATGTAATAAAATTAGCAAAAATACAAAATGAAAGGCAGGTGGCCAAGGATAGTAAAACAAATCCCAAAAAATTCTTCAAGTATATAAATGCTAAAAAGCCAAGGTTTGAACATTTAGGACCCCTAGATAATGGTAATGGGGAGTTAATCACAGGGGATCAAGAGAAGGCAGAGTTACTAAATGGGTTCTTTAGCTCTGTATATACAACTGAAGAAAGAGCAGCTGATGTAGCCGGTGCCAGTACTGTTAATATATCAGTTGATATACTGAATTGGATGAATGTAGAGATGGTCCAAGCGAAATTAAATAAAATAAATGTGCACAAGGCCCCGGGACCAGATGGGTTACACCCTAGAATTCTTAAAGAGCTTAGTTCAGTTATTTCTGTCCCCCTTTTCATAATATTCAGAGAATCTCTAGTGACTGGTATAGTGCCAAGGGACTGGCGCAGGGCAAATGTGGTGCCTATTTTCAAAAAGGGCTCTAGGTCTTCCCCAGGTAATTATAGACCAGTGAGCTTAACATCCATCGTGGGGAAAATGTTTGAGGGGCTATTGAGGGACTATATACAGGATTATATGACAATAAATAGCATTATAAGTGACAGCCAGCACGGTTTTACTAAGGACAGAAGTTGTCAAACTAACCTAATCTGTTTTTATGAAGAGGTGAGCAGAAGTCTAGACAGAGGGGCCGCTGTGGATTTAGTGTTTTTGGACTTTGCAAAGGCATTTGACACTGTCCCCCATAGACGCCTAATGGGTAAATTAAGGACTATAGGTTTAGAAAATATAGTTTGTAATTGGATTGAGAATTGGCTCAAGGTCCGTATCCAGAGAGTTTTGGTCAATGATTCCTTCTCTGAATGGTCACTGGTTATAAGTGGTGTACCCCAGGGTTCAGTGCTGGGACCACTATTATTCAACTTATTTATTAATGATATAGAGGATGGGATTAATAGCACTATTTCTATTTTTGCAGATGACACCAAGCTATGCAATATAGTTCAGACTATGGAAGATGTTCATGAATTACAGGCAGATTTAAACAAACTAAGTGTTTGGGCGTCCACTTGGCAGATGAAGTTTAATGTAGATAAATGTAAAGTTATGCATCTGGGTACCAACAACCTGCATGCATCATATGTCCTAGGGGGAGCTACACTGGCGGATTCACTTGTTGAGAAGGATCTGGGTGTACTTGTAAATCATAAACTCAATAACAGCATGCAGTGTCAATCAGCTGCTTCAAAGGCCAGCAGGATATTGTCGTGTATTAAAAGAGGCATGGACTCGCGGGACAGGGATGTAATATTACCACTTTACAAAGCATTAGTGAGGCCTCATCTAGAATATGCAGTTCAGTTCTGGGCTCCAGTTCATAGAAAGGATGCCCTGGAGTTGGAAAAAATACAAAGAAGAGCAACGAAGCTAATTAGGGGCATGGATAATTTAAGTTATGAGGAAAGATTGAAAGAATTAAACCTATTTAGCCTTGAAAAAAGACGACTAAGGGGGGACATGATTAACTTATATAAATATATTAATGGCACATACAAAAAATATGGTGAAATCCTGTTCCTTGTAAAACCCCCTCAAAAAACAAGGGGGCACTCCCTCCGTCTGGAGAAAAAAAGGTTCAAGCTGCAGAGGCGACAAGCCTTCTTTACAGTGAGAACTGTGAATTTATGGAATAGCCTACCGCAGGAGCCGTCACAGCAGGGACAGTAGATGGCTTTAAAAAAGGGTTAGATAATTTCCTAGAACAAAAAAATATTAGCTCCTATGTGTAGAAATTTTTCCTTCCCTTTTCCCTTCCCTTGGTTGAACTTGATGGACATGTGTCTTTTTTCAGCCGTACTAACTATGTAACTATGTAACTATGTAACCCAAAAATATAATAATAAATTATTTTTGTTCTCCAATGAAATTGCCCCCATACATTACTGTAGGTATATATATATATTTATCTTTCATTCATTTGTGTTCTTTCATTTTTATGTAAAAATAAAGTTTTGCTATCTTTGATATTTGGGTAATCTATCTATCTATCTATCTATCTATCTATCTATCTATCTATCTATCTATCTATCTATCTATCTATCTATCTATCTATCTATCTCATATCTATCTATCTATCTATCTATCTATCTATCTATCTATCTATCTATCTATCTATCTATCTATCTATCTATCTATCTATCTATCTATCTATCTATCTGTAAAGGATCTGCCAGACACAGCTTCTGTGTTGATGCCCGTGGTTAGTCAGTCTGCACCTGCTCCTAAGTCTGATCGAGTGACCCCTCCATATGCCAATCAGGATGGGAGGCTGAGGGTGGGAGAGCCTATCACAGCCTGGCCAGACAGAGCTAGCTCCCGTCCTCTGTCTATTTATACCTTCACTTCCTGCTCCTCCTTTGCCTGTGATTCTCCTGTTTCCTGGCTCTGCTGCTGCTGCTTGAACTATTTGTCCCTGCTTCATATTGACCCTGGCTTACTGACTATTCTCTTGCTCTGCAATTGGTACCTCGTACACTCCTGGTTTGACTCGGCTCGTTAACTACTCTCCTGCTCTTCGTTTGGTACCTAGTAAACTCCTGGTTTGACTCGGCTCGTTCACTTCTCTTGTTGCTCACGGTGTTGCCGTGGGCAACTGCCCCATTTCCCTTAGCTTTTGTGTACCCTTGTCTGTTTGTCTGTCGTGCACTTATTGAGCGTAGGGACCGTCGCCCAGTTGTACGCCGTCGCCTAGGACGGGCCGTTGCAAGTAGGCAGGGACTGAGTGGCGGGTAGATTAGGGCTCACCTGTCTGTCTCCCTTCCCCGTCATTACACTATCTATCTATCTATCTATCTATCTCATATCTATCTATCTATCTAGTACACACTGAGGAGAGGAGCCTCATAGCAAAATTAATAAAGCACCTCCTTCTGGTACTATTTAACGCCATCACACACCTAACCATCTTAGACCGGAGGATCATTCGGTTGATTCCCAACCCATGCTTTCAAAGTCTGTATAGTCTGTGGAGAGGGAATCTATGTATGAAGACATAGTTACATTTAGAGGTTGCTGTCCACTCATACTTGATAATAAACCATACCGCGATTATATGTATTTGCATTGTGCACATTACTTGATGAACAGTGCGGCATCTATATATAAATTTTGTCAACCATTTATTAACAACATTCATTTAACTAAATTAAAATTGATCCCTGCCTTTCGTTTATCACTAGGCAACACCTGGCCTGTCATCACATGTCACAGCCTTCATCGACAGGTCGGAATATCTTTACAAGGCCAACAAAGGCTATGACCTTCTGTCCTCTCAGTATTAAATTCTGCAGATTGAATGCACATTCATCTTGTTACTAAGTTACCTCCGTGTGGTAAACCAGCCAGTGCTAACCCCTGCGCCACCACCGTGTAGCGCCTTTGTTTTTCAGGAAGACAGATCCAGCACAGGAGATAAAATGTATGAACACTGGGACCCTCGTATATGAAGCAGTGGAGGGGTACGCACCCAGGTGATACAGATATTAGGAAGTTTTACTTTATTCATTCATTTATTTTCCTCTTCCTTATAAAGAAGCCAATATATTTTGCAGCGCTGTAAAATCTATTTTCCCTATCTCAGAAACACACTGGAGACAATTTCATAGAAAGCCATTTAACCTACTACTATGTTTTTAAAGTGTGGTCAGAAAGCAAAGTACCCGGAGAAAACACACACAGAAACTTTGAAAAATAATTTTTGACCCCAAAAATAACTTGATGGCTCAAAAAAAGGTAATAAACTTGCTTTTTAAATTCAGCGCCATTCCTGTGTCGCCAGTAATAAGTCACAGCTTTACCAGTGATTGGCAGCAACTGGGCAATATGTCTACGCAATGGGATGAGACCAGGAAACTAAGCAAAATCATAAGAGTTAATTTAAAAAAAAAATTGGGGGTGTGAAAATTACTAAAACTTCTTGGCCCGTAGAGTCGTAACAGTGTGGCGCTGACAGGAGTAAGATCACATAGAGAAAGTGTGCCCACACAGAAACCTCTGACCTGGAGAGCACACAGTCCTTAGAAGGACCCTAGGCCTGTCCTTTATTTTAGCCAGTTTCTAGGGCATTCTTATGAATATATTACTAGCATATTACAAAGAAAAAAATATATATTTAAAAAGAATACTTACATGGGGTAAAATAAATAAATACATCAATTAATTAATAAAAGAACAGTAAAAACAAAAGTGAAATGAAAAAATTCATAAAAACTTTTTATTTTTGTAAAAAAAAAAACAATTATCTGCAAAAAATTAACCTATGCATATCCTAAAATGCCCTAGCAAAGTACAACTTGTCCTACAAAACGTGGCCTCTTAAAGCCATGTCAAAGTAAAAATAAAAAAGTTATGAAGGTCAAAATGTGGCAAGGCAAAAACTAAAAACATCTTTGGGTTCTTAATGCCAAAAGTGTCCGGGTCCTGGTCCATGGATATATAATAATTAGGGATGTTTATATGGTTTCTTCAAGATTCGATGTAGGTGAGTGATTTACATTTTAGAGAATCAATTGTTTCAAGAATAGAATTGTTTCAATTTCCTCATCTGTAAATAATTATACACTTCTACAAAGCTCTACAAAGCTCTGCAACATTACTGCTGCCAATATTATATCTATAGACTGTAATATAGGACAGGAAATGGGTGACACGTTATTTATGAAACACAATCAAAACTATCCATGTGATATTATACAGAAGAAAACAATATTGTCTATGAAGGCAACAGATGGTGCCTGCAAGAAGTAGTAGTGGGATGATGATAATGATATCCAGAGCGTTGTATTTTCAGAAGCACAGACAATATAGAGCAAATGTTTTATCTAATTACCTAATTTTGTAAAGTTGGTTAACTATATTTTATTTTCACACAAAATTTCACTCAAAAAACATCAAACTACAGTTGACTTGTCAGGCAGTGTGGATCCTCTAAGCCACAGCCGGTTTGGCGCTGGCTAGCTTGGGGTGCAGGGTTTACGGAATCTTCTTGTTTCTCACCCTTTTATCTCTGCAAGGAGCTCTGGACTTTCCCGGTCAAATTCTCAGGTTGTGTGTCTCCCAAATAGTCATCGATTCGTGGTAAGTGTGCTGAAGTAACTATTAAGTAGTCAGGAACGGAGACAAGGGTCATCCCCAGGAAAGCGATCAGGCTCTTGCAGGCCAGAGAATAAGATTTAAATCGTAGTGAGAGAATGGAACAAGGGTCAGAACCAGCAGTAGGACAACAGGTATCAGGCGATAAATCCAAGAAGGAAGACAGAACCGAAATCCAAAACAGAGCCAAGGTCAAGATCAGGATCAGTGTTAAGCTCGAGGACAGGATCAGATACAAAGAGTCAATCAAAGATGTACCTTATTCTGCAGGTGAGGTGTTCAGGCTAAATTAGAAGTGCTGGTTACCATGGCAATATGAAATGGACAGCAGTGAGAAGAAGAGCCACAGATTGAAGGAGCAGGTGTGCATTCGCCAACAGAGAGCATCACTGGAGCGAAGAGAGATAAATCAAGTTGCCTAGCAACCTGATCCGACCAACAACTGGATCCATGACCGCCAGTGTGGACAAACCTCTGTATTGGAAAGAGGTGAGTAACAAACCAATAAAAAATGTTTACTAACAGCAGCCTCCCTGTATTAATGCCGGCTGGGATGGTTGTTCAATGCCAGGTGGCAACCCTATCTCCGGGATGTCACATTATGGTGGAGACTTCTATAGCAACTTGATCCAGTGGTAATGAAAGGAAGGACCCAATAGAATTTTTCTCAACCTGATAGTTGACTTTTAAATCTCTCTAATAAATCCATTCTTGTACCTTAGGCCTATAATTTCTCATGGTAGTATACAGGGATTTACACAGGCAATAGAAGGCCCCAATGCTGAAACGGTATGTCAGCATCTTGCTTTCCAAAAAATACAGATTATCCTGTATCTCTTGCATGCAATCTCGTAGGCAATAGGACGCAAGGATATTTTTCTTTTAAGGTGGTATTGGACCAAATTCCCAACTTTTGATTTGCACAGGATGCACATATGGCATGTTCACGTCTGGCAAAATAACTATAAATATATTGCTAAATCAGTATCACTACTATTATTAGTATTTTATCACTTTATTATGGTATTTTTGCTATGACTTTGCATTTAGGGTTAATCTGTGGCTTTAGCCTTACTATATATCGAATACATTCATTGCAATTAGGAGGTTCACACTTTGGTAAACTCTTCCCGCTCGGTGGTATTTCTTTGCATATACTATAATAAATAGCTCTTTTGTTTCTGACAGCCTACAGTATGGCTTTCATTGTGAGCTAAAACATTGCAATCATGATCCATAAGGATAGCAATTATTGTTGAACAACTTTTGCAAGCAATAATAGAAGGCAGTCTCTATGGTGAAATGTTTTGTGAAGCACCTAAAGCACTTAGCTCTTCCATTAAGATAATAGTCATTTTCCTGTAATCTGTAGAGGGAACATACTGCATTGGAGATATATTTAAATCCCTACAATTGTGCTAACATTAAAACTTATATTTATCACATCAAACTGCAAAAAAACAAACATTCGTGATTAAAAAAAATGTCCCCTTGTTACTCAGCAACACATTTGTTAACTATTATTATAGAACCTATTCAGAGTATTGTATATATTGTTTTCTTCTAGCGTAAGCGAAGAATATTAATGTATATAAAAAAAAAAAAATGATGTCTAACAGGTTAAAAAAAGTCAAAATCCTATTTTTGGATGTGCTGCCTTGTTCCTTGAAAAAAGGTTAAAAAAGTCAGACTGACCGAACTCCCGTATGACTGGGGAAATGTTTCCCTCTTATTCTAAGTTCTGCTTCCATGGCTGCGGTGAGGTAGGATCGTTATGTCACATTTGGTGGTTTTGTCCAGTGTCTCAGACTCACGGGAAACGAGTGAAGAGGTGGATCCGGGCTTAACTGGGTGCCTGTGTCAGCTCATCCCCTTGGTCGTCGTTACTTAACGCCCCGATTGCAAAAGTCTCTAAAAAACAACATAGACTACTAACTAATTTTCTCTTGAAATCAATGTCTTTTCATAAACACAGATTTTAGGAGACAAAAGAAGTTACAGCATGGTCACTAATTTTTTATGTAATGCTATAAGATTGAAAAAGTGTAAAATCCCTTTAGGGGGATCATTCAAAAATTATTCACCCCATTAAATTATTTCTAATACAAGACCTTTAGAATCCAAGTTCAGTACATACAAAATATCAGGGTAGATGTTCTGCACATTCTATATCTTTGCCCATTTGTACCTCATAACATAATCTCATAACATAATCTCACAACATAATCTCATAACATAATCTCATAACATAATCTCATAACATAATCTCACAACATAATCTCACAACATAATCTCATAACATAATCTCACAACATAATCTCATAACATAATCTCATAACATAATCTCATAACATAATCTCATAACATAATCTCATAACATTGTTAGGGATGTGAAGAGGCAGAAGGCACCATATCCCATATATTTTGTTGCCCCAAGCGTTAACCTTTCTGGTGCTGAATATGGAAGATCACAGCACTTAGACTGTAACTGCGGTTTCATTATAATGGACTAAATAGGAAATTTTCAATTTCTTGGTGATCTTTTTTATGTTTGGGTTGTATGTGGTAAGCGTAAGGTCATTGCATTGCTGCTATCAGATCATTGGTGGACTGGGCATCTTCTTAATTATTAAGGCGATAAGTTTTACAATAATTCTTTCCATAGTAAAATTTAAATTTACGAAACTGTGATCAATCAGATGTAATAACTGTATTGATCTTTACCTGGAAGACAGTATTTACTCTCCCTGACCAACATAATGCTATGTAATAAAACATCATGGTAAGGATAAGTAAACACATAAGAGAGGGTTTGTCGACAATTCGCGCTCAGTCAAGGACGATATAGGATCTATAACTTTGGTTTCTATAACGTCATCGTAGTGTAAACAAAGAAAAATTTGTGTGCCAAAGAAAATCTCGCAAATATCACTTCAATGTAAGGAAAATTACTGTATGTATTTATATGTTCAATAGTAAGGAACGCGTTGTATTTCTATGTTCATTCTCTGATGTTTCATATAATATTCATATAGACGTTGGTGTTTCTCATCAGCCACATCTAGTTTGATTGACATTATTGACTCACAGGGCTTGTCTGCTTTGGACAATTCCTTTATTTTATAAGGGTCTTCTAAAAATAATGTTGAGGGGACCCCCAACGATCAGCTATAATCTGTAGGGGGACATAGCATCAACAAATCTATTTCTCCTGCAGCGCCACCACAGGGAAAATTAAGCATTACACCGTTTTCATTCAAAACAATAACTTGTTTGTGTAATGCACAGACTTGCCAGGTCCACTTTATCCAAAAATACTCTCATGCCTCGGTCTGTCCAGATAGAGATGGTTCATTGAGAGATGACTTTGAGCTATTTCATCCAAGTTTTTTGTGTATACACAAGTTTAGGCAAAGGTTTCCAGGGGTGGGCACCAGTACTGTGAATATTGTGATTTCCTACCGTCAGTATAGAACCATATCAGCAGTGTAATCCAAAGATGACATATCACTGTAAAGGAGAGTTTCCAAAAGGGGAAAGTTGCTAAAATACAAAAACATTTAATTGGTAACTTTTGTTCCTCTATCATGTCTTGAAGTTGCAGGCAGCCTTTTTCAATGACCTCTACCCTCTTGGCCATGAAAACAGTATACGACTGAATGTTATGCGGATCGAAATCACAATCTTCACCAATGTCCATATCCTAGCAGCTGCTATTAGTCATATAGAATACCGACATTGATGTAGATAATGAATGTAAAAAATAAAAATATGTGAAATGTTCTTTCTACTATTGATAAATTCGCAATTTAAAAATGAAAAGCAAAAAAATCAGATGTACTGTATCTCTAAAGGGTATGGTCTCATGTAGACGGTCATTGAAGTTAGAGGAGATATCACAGGTGTCTACTGAAAGTGGGCGCAGATTCTGGATCCAGGCTTCTCACAGGGAAACATTCAACAATTTTTGAGCATTGGGAAGGGAGTAATAATCAGAGGGGAGCAGAAAGGGAGTATGGGAAAGTCTCTCCATTGGACATGGTCTCTGTTTAACATGGAGTCTGGATTAAGAAAAATGTAGGAGGGAAGGTGAAATTCAGGGTCTGGATGAAGGAGAGTGAGCAGAGTGATTCATTTATTATTTCTTACTACACATCCCATGCACCACACACACCACTCCCCTCAGGACTAGTGGGAGTGGCTATTATTATTTAAAGCACCTGCTCACTCTCCTTCATCAGCGTTTCTGACCTGGCTGTGTCCATTTGTAAGTATGGCCTTTTTCGGTGTTTTTGTATATGTCCCCTTGTTTTTATCGGTTTTGTCTGTGCATCAGGAACATTCAGATCCAGTTAAGGAGTTAGGGACTCGCAAGTCTGGGGATCCTTGTCGTGGATTGCGAGCTTGCGTCCTTTTGGCCAAAATGATCACTAATACCCCAGGTATTTTTCATTATTACGTATATTCGCTTCTCTTGGACACAGCCGGGTCTTTGATGCTGGGAGAGCATGGTGTGTTGTTGTTTGGCATAGCAAGCAGGGTAGCCCGCTCTATGAACAATCAAGGCGTCACAAATAGGCTTCTACCTGGCTATACACGTTGTGCCTCATGACGTACACACTATCCCTCCATGTCTCACACACTTGCACACCATTATCCATTTATTTCTATTGAGGCACTTCACTCATTACTGCCCCCTATATTTCACTTATAGTATTACACTTGCACACACACTATTCATTTATTATTTCTTACTACACATCCCATGCACCACACACCACTCCCCTCAAGACTAGTGGGAGTGGCTATTATTATTTAAAGCACCTGCTCACTCTCCTTCATCAGCGTTTCTGACCTGGCTGTGTCCATTTGTAAGTATGGTCTTTTTCAGTGTTTTTGGGGAAAAAAAAGCAGATTCCTTTTTCTAATCCCTTTAAACACAAGGGAATCAACTCAATGGAAAGATTACATTGGTCAACATAAATAATACATTTCTCTATTGATGTGATTTAGAACAATCCCTTCTAATTGTATCCCCATTCCTCGGTTCAGTTAATCACAGTGGTGTGATGTTTCGCTAGGTATAACAATAATTTAATGTCTCCAGTTAGCATGGTCTTCGGCTGTTTCTCCATTCTAATGAATTCTGTAGGTGGTTTTATTCGAGTGTGTAAAGTAACATGGTGTATTTACTGTGTGGGTGCCATTATATCAATTAGAACATTGTAAAAGATAAAATCCCTGCTTAACGCCCATCACATTGAGCTATATAATATGCAGAAGGTGAAGGGGTACGATTAACCTCTCAACAAGTTCAACATGTCTGTTCCCAATTATTTAAATGAGTCTGCCACACAATAAATCCGCTCTGCCTTTAGTCTGCGCTGATTTAATAGCCCCTCTTAATTAGATTACTTTTTGTTCAAATAAATGACTGCAAACATGGAAGTCCATCTATGACTCAATCATGGCTGGAGAACATACCCACCACAAGCTGGGGTTAGTGGTTCCTGTGTAATTGATGAAACAGGAATGATAAATGACTTGCACTAATGATTCGTTCCACACATGCATCATTGCATTTGATTTTACTATATTGTTTTAATGACGCCATTTTTATTCTTTTTGTTCCTTCGAAACCAGAGATTACATTTTGAAACGTCTATCAATTTGTGTTTATAATTTATATTATTTTCCATATTTATAATTTTTTTAGTAGATTTTACATATTAACTATTACTAAATGAGATATTGAAACTTAAGGAACAAAAGGAGCTTACTGCAATTCAAGAACCAGCCAAGAACAGAAATCTTAAAAACTGAATGTCTATCATAATTTCGATTTAAGGTCCAAACTCCAGTGCTGATTATTTTCACATATCTCCAAAAAATATTCATATCTAGAGTTCTAAATCTGTATAACCATAGTGTTCAATTATAAAATTTTGTCTACCTGAAGTTACCAATAGTGGGAGCTCAGGAGCTGTGAACTGTTTATGTAAAGGATCTGCCAGACACAGCTTCTGTGTCGACGCCCATGGTTAATAAGTCTGCATCTGCTCCTAGGTCTGATAGAGTGACTCGATCTGCTACCACTCAGGCTGGTAGGCTGAGGAGTGGGAGAGCTTATCACAGCCTGGCCAGATGGAGCTAGCTCCCGCCCTCGGTCTATTTATACCTTCATTTCCTGCTCTTCCTTTGCCTGTGATTCTGTCTGGTTTCCTGGCTCTGCTGTTCCTGCTAGTACTATTGACCACTGCTTCTAATTGACCCTGGCTTTACTGACTACGCTCCTGCTCTGCGTTTGGTACCTCGTACACTCCTGGTTTGACTCGGCTCGTTCACTACTCTTGTTGCTCACGGTGTTGCCGTGTGCAAATGCCCCATTTCCCTTAGCTTCTGTGTACCCTTGTCTGTTTGTTTGTCGCGCACTTATTGAGCATAGGGACCGTCGCCCAGTTGTACGCCGTCGCCTTGGATGGGCCGTGCACGTAGGCAGGGACTGAGTGGCGGGTAAATTAGGGATCACCTGTCTGTCTCCCTACCCCAACATTACAGTTTATACATTGAACTTATGGAATTCAAATGGAATACATTTTTTTTGTATTAAGTCAATGTGTTTCGTGTTTTAATTTTTTTATTTGACTTTAATTCTATTTTTTCTTTTACTTTTTATGATACAGCTTCTATGTATCCTGTATACATAGAAGCTGTATCATTCTCACTCAGCCGAATACATCAATTTAGCTGAAAATCACAGAAAAAGGCCATACTTACTGACACAAGGGCAGGTTCAATCACCTGTTCCCAGCCAAAATGCAATATAGAGGGAGATTGCTCAGATGCAAAATACTGATGAACATCCGCTTTTACACCTATCATCCATGAGGGAGGTGGTTGCTTGGTATTATCATTTGCACAACAATAAGGTATGCCAGTCACATGGTTACATGTAGTGCACCATGCTAGCTTATAGCCTATTGATCACAACCATACTATTAGATCAGGCGGGCTGCCCAGCACCTAATAAGTGCAACACACTAAGAACTGATGCCCCTTTCATCACAAGGCCTGGCTGCGTCCTGTAAAAATATACATGACAAACATGAGGTATTAGTTTAGATTTTGATCAAAATACGCGAGCTCGCAGCCTATGTCATGGGTCCGCTTTCCTACACATTACAAACAAATCACAGAAAAAGGAAAATATTTACTTAAAAATAACAGAAAAAGGCCATACTTACTGACACATGGGCAGGTTCAATCACCAGTTCCCAGCAGGATGCAGACAAGACACAATGCTACATAGAGCAGGGGTCTCAATCTTGAACGGGTAAGTGGGTCACATATAGAAAAAAATGTGAAGTTGACGGGCCGCATTACTTTCAAATTTGATACAATACAAGATTATTGTTAATCAATTAGTTATTTGATCTACTATAACACTATATTACTATAATAATAATAATAATAATAATAATAATAATAATAATAATACCGCTAGGTTTAACCCCTTAATGACCAGCCTATTTTAAACCTTAATGACATGCCATTTTTTAAGTTTTTCAACTTAAAGAGCTATAACCTTTTTATTTTTACGTTGACATAGCTGTATAAGGTCTTGTTTTTTGCGGGACAAGTTGTATTTATTAATAGCATTATTTTGGGGGACATATTATTTATTGATTAACTTTTATTAACTTTTATTTGGGGGGAAATAGAAAAAAACCTGAAATTTCGCCACACTTTTTTGCGTCTTAAATCTACGCCGTTTACCGTGTGATATAAATAACACAATAACTTTATTCAGCGTGTTGTTACGATTGCAACGATACCAAATTTGTATAGTTTTTGTATGTTTTACTACTTTTAAACAGTAAAAACGCTTTTTTTTCAAAATTATTTGTTTTTGTGTCTCCATATTTGAAGAGCCGTAACGTTTTTATTTTTTCGCCGATGCGGTTGTATTAGGGCTTTTTTTTTGCGGGAAGACTTGTAGTTTTTATTGTGCCATTTTTGAGTAGATGCGACTTTTTGATCACTTTTTATCACATTTTTTTAAAGTCAGTATTCACAGAAAACAGCAATTTTTCCATAGTTTTTTATTACATTTTTTACGGCGTTCACCGTGCGGGTTAAATAATGTAATAGATTTATAGTCAGGGTCGTTACGGACGCGGCGATACCAAATATGTGTGACTTTTTAACTTTATTTTGTTTTTTTAATTGTAAAGCATTTTGTAAGGGGAAAAGCTGGGTTTTTCATTTTTTTTGAAATTTTTTTTTAATTAACTTTATTAAACTTTTTTTTCACTTTTTTACTAGTCCCACTAGGGGACTATAATATGCGATTCTGCGATCGCATTTATAATACACTGTAATACTTTTGTATTGCAGTGTATTACTGCCTATCCGTTTAACACGGACAGGCATCTGCTAGGTCATGCCTGCGGCATGATCTAGCAGGCATTCACTCCAGGCAGACCTGGGGGCCTTTATTAGGCCCCCGGCTGCCATGGTAGACACAGACACTCGGCGATCGTATCGCCGGGTGTCGGTGGGAGAGAGAGGGAGCTCCCTCCCTCTCTCCAAAACAACTCAGATACGGTGCACGCTATTGTGCACCGCATCTGAGGGGTTAAACGGGTGAGATCGATACTAATATCGATCTCACCCACCAGAGCAGGGACGCTCCCAGCCCTCAGCTGCCTCTGGCAGCTGAGAGCAGGGAGACTTGATGTAAAAAGTCGCGATGTAAAAAGTCTATGGCATCGGAATAAGGCCCGTTAGTGACCAACGTAGAAACACGATGGGCCAGTCACTAACGGGTTAAAATTTGAGAGAATTCTCCACGTGCTTATTTCAACAATCCAGTTTTCCAGTTTAAGTGTCGCTAAATGCAGTCCGGCGGCTCAGTTGGCAGCATTTGGCAGACAGTGCCACAGTGCCCTCTGTAGATGCTGGCACAGTGCCCTCTGTAGATGCTGCCACAGCGCCCTCCGTAGATGCTGCCACAGTGCCCTCCATAGATGCTGCCACAGTGCCCTCCGTAGATGCTGCCACAGTGCCCTCCGCAGATGCTGCCACAGTGCCCTCCGCAGATGCTGCCACAGTGCCCTCCGTAGATGCTGCCACAGTGCCCTCCGCAGATGCTGCCACAGTGCCCTCCGCAAATAATGCCACACACACCCCAAGTAGATAGCTCCATTGACGCTGCCTCTAGGAGTGGAATCCCCAGCCAGAGAGTTGCCGACGCTTTGGCTGGGGATTCCTCTGCTGTTGGAGCCCCTGACGTCACTGTCTATACATTGTGACGTCAGGGGATTCTCCTGGACGGGAATGTGATATCAGGGGCAATCCCAGAGCTGGAGTCCCAAGCAGAGCACTAGTAGGTTCTTCGCTCGACTCCAGCTGTGCTCCTGACATCACTGGGACTCCTGCTCTGGGGAAGCCCCTGACGTCACTGTCGATGTATGGACAGCGATGTCAGGGAATTCTACAGAGTCCCGGAGCAGAGCCGATACTAGCGCTCTGCACGGGTCTCCAGCTCTGGGGAAGCCCCAGACATCGCTGTCAATATGAGGACAGCGATGTCAGGGGATTCCCCAGTGTCCCGGAGCAGAGCCTATACTAGCGCTCTGCACGGGACTAAGGCTCTGGGGAAGCCCCAGACATCGCTGTCAATATAAGGACAGCAATGTCAGGAGATTCCCCAGAGTCCCGGAGCAGAGCCGATACTAGCGCTCTGCTCGGGACTCCGCTCTTGGGAAGACCCTGACAACACTGTTCATATATTGACAGCGATGTCAGGGAATTCCACAGAGTCCTGGAGCAGAGCCGATACTAGCGCTTTGCTCGGGACTCCGCTCTGGGGAAGACCCAGACATCGCTGTTCATATGTGGACAGCGATGTCAGGGAATTCCACAGAGTCCCGGAGCAGAGCCTGTACTAGCGGCTCTGTGTCCCGCGGGCAGCAGATAACTGCCCCAGGGGCCGCATGCGGCCCTCGGGCCGCGTGCTTGAGACCCCTGACATAGAGGGGGCTGAACTGACAGCTCAACTGAGAGGGTGGTTATTATGGTGGTCCTGTGTGTTAAACTCTGCTGAACTGACGTAATTGGCTCATAGAGAACGATACAGCTTCTATGCATAGAAGATACATAGAAGATGTATCGGAAATACAAAACTACATTTTCTATAAAGTTAACATGTATTTTATGGCGCACTGTGAATTCCGAAAAAAAAACCCCCAATAAAAAACTATTCCACAATTGCTTGTTTTTGGTCATTTCCTCTTCCAAGGTAATGAAATAAAAAGTGATCCAAAAGTAATGTGTCCCAAAATGTTACCAAATTAAATCTACAGCTTGTCTTGCAAAAAACAAGCCCGCACACTGCTCCATCAACCGAAAAATAAAAAAGTTATGGCTCTAGTATTGCGGTGATGAAAAAACATCCCGATGTGCAAGCCTGAGGGGAACAATCTTTCAGTTTCAGGGCCATAGTATTTAAGAACTATGAAGGGACATAGCACATCTGCTGGAAGCGAGGGCCCCAGTATTATACCAGCGCAACACTTTCCCAGCAAAATTTCCCAAACTACAAAGGAGAAAATGTCACCAAAAGGTGCAGAGTTACAAAAGGGGGATAAGAAAGGACACCGTTTATCAGTGTGACACCGGCCTGTGCATAATGTATTGCTTCACAGCGTAACACACATCTATGGATAATTGTATTATTTACCCCATTATTATACCCTCTTATTATGCCCTGATGTACTCCGCACAGCTTACATATACCTCCACATTACAAACTGAAATACCAGCAAAACGCAAGGGGTAAGATTCTCCAGTGGCACAAGCTGGGCACAACATATTGTGCGGTGAATAGGCATATCAGTGTAAAAATTGCATCATCCACTGTGTATTAATTTCTGAAAAACAACTATGGGGTCTAAATTCTCACTACACCCCATGATAAATGCCTTTAGAGGTGTAGTTTCTAAAATAGGGTCACTGGGGCGTGGCCTGGCTGCCGAACTGGATGGCTGCATGAATGTCTAGCTCCCGCACCTGATGACTGATTACAGTGACTATTTATAAGCCTCTAACCTCGCAACTGCCCAGATTCCACGGATAAATATCAACAATATGCCTAGGAGGAAAAAAACACTGAAAAAAACGGAGAAACTTATGGACTCCTACTTTTCCCAAACTCTGGAACAGGGCCCATGATGGCGCCGACGCTAGCTCACAAGCTAGTTCCAATGCCTCCGAACCTCCGCCCAGATCATTAAAGCACATCTCCTTGTCCGCAACACCGCGGCGCAGTAGCTCTGCTCCTCGTCGACCGCCCACACTCATACTGGTGGGTCATGATTTGCCTCCTGATCCTCTTCTGAGCAAACAAGGGTTCGGGGAAAAGAGCCCAGATCCTACTCACCGAAGACACGTGCGGAATTCCTCATCCTCTGCTCCGGCCTGACCGTCTTCTAAAAGCCCGGCTGCATCCTCCGACTGCCTTCATACCTGAGTTGAGAGACAACCATTTTATTGATTTGGAGCCCCTAGACCCCTCGGACTTATTTGAAGATATATCCACCTCTGACAAGGCGGTTACTGACTCCATCATGAAAAACATGGTAAAGGCCTTGCAAACAGACATTGGGCAAATGATAAAACCCTATAAATGTTACTATTCAGGAGGTGGATCAAAGAGTTCACCATGTGGAATCTAAAATGGGTGACTTTGTTCGCTCACATAATTATCTAATTGATGCACACTTTGGCCTCGAATCAGAGGTACGAATTCTACGTACCAAAGTGGCAGATATGGAGGACAGGCCAAGGATAAATCATATTAAATTCAGGGGTATACCGGAAAGTGTGGCTCCTCATGCCCTTGTGCAATATCTACACTCCTTTATGAAGACCATGCTTCCTGCATGTAATTCCTCAGATATGAATATTGACAGAGCTCACAGGGTCCCCCGCCCTAAACATTTGGCGGAAAATGTGTCGATCGATGTTCTTGTCCGCATATATGTTTATAAAGTCAAAGAAAATTTTATAGTGGTGGCCCAAAAACAGGCCGATTACCGGAGCCTTACCAACAGTTATCGCTATACACAGATCTTTCTGCAGCGACACTTCAACTGAGATGTCAACTAACACCTACCACGTCCATTTTACGTGAAAACAAAATCCTAGACAAATGGGGATTCCAGGTTCGCTTACCTATGACTAGAAACAATGGCCTCCATTTTATTTAGACTGTGGAAGAAGGAATCATTCTGCTGCAAAAGGAGATAGCATCTTAGCTATCTTAAAGGGGCTCTGTCACCAGATTTTGCAACCCCTATCTGCTATTGCAGCAGATAGGCGCTGCAACGTAGATTACAGTAACGTTTTTATTTTAAAAAAACAAGCATTTTTGGCCAAGTTATGACCATTTTTGTATTTATGCAAATGAGGCTTGCAAAAGTCCAACTGGGCGTGTATTATGTGCGTACATCGGGGCGTTTTTACTACTTTTACTAGATGGGCGTTCTGACGAGAAGTATCATCCACTTCTCTTCAGAACGCCCAGCTTCTGGCAGTGCAGACACACAGCGTGTTCTCGAGAGATCACGATGTGACGTCACTCATTTCCTGCCCCAGGTCCTGCATCGTGTCGGCCACATCGGCACCAGAGGCTACAGTTGATTCTGCAGCAGCATCAGCGTTTGCAGGTAAGTAGCTACATCGACTTACCTGCAAACGCTGATGCTGCTGCAGAATCAACTGTAGCCTCTGGTGCCGATGTGTCCTCGCTCGTCCGACACGATGCAGGACCTGTGAGTGACGTCACAGCGTGATCTCTTGAGAACACGCTGTGTGTCTGCACTGCCAGAAGCTGGGCGTTCTGAAGAGAAGTGGATGATACTTCTCGTCAGAACGCCCAGCTAGTAAAAGTAGTAAACACGCCCTGATGTAACACACATAATACACTTCCAGTTGAACTTTTACTTTAAACACGCCCACTTGGACTTTTGCAAGCCTCATTTGCATAAATACAAAAATGGTCATAACTTGGGCAAAAATGCTCGTTTTTTAAAAATAAAAACGTTACTGTAATCTACATTGCAGCGCCGATCTGCTGCAATAGCAGATAGGGGTTGCAAAATCTGGTGACAGAGCCTCTTTAAGGTGTGAGGGTAAAAAGAGCTAGAGTCACTGATTACCGATTCTAGAAGATCATATAGACTGGAATACCTGTATGATGAGGTTGAAGCCTCAGAGTCTGTCTTTTCTCCGGGATCTGACAACTTGCCAATCATCCGATAAGTGTTGGACCTCATCATACAGGTGTTCCAGTCTATATAATCTTCTAGAATCGATAATCAGTGACTCTAGTTCTCTTTACCCTTACACCTTAAGATAGCTAAGATGCTATCTCCTTTGGATAGTACGGTTAGATGTTTCCTTTGCATTTGTTGTAATTGTATTTTTATGTTTATATGTTCTTACACATGGTATACTACACTGCTCAGAGATATGTGTCATGCGATGTACTGCATTACTATGGGTTGTCTATACTTCAGTCCATAAGCACAGATTCATGTTTGCAACACTGAGGGGTTTTTATATTTATTTCTACACTATTTATAGATGGTACTAAAAATGATGTCCTTAAATGTTAAGGGATTGAATAGCCCACAAAAGAGGTTTTTTTCTGTGGTCAGAAGCTAAAAACCTCTCATGTGACATCTTATGCGCTCAGGAAACGCATATTGTACAAAAAGATACTTTCCGATTGAAACATCCAAACTTCCCGATCATATATCAAGCCCATTATCACTCCATATCTAGAGGGGTTCTGATCGCGATTAAAAATTCTCTTGCTTTACACCCTATTATAGAAAAAATAGACCCAAAAGGATGCTTTGCCATTTTAGTATACTCTATCAATAATGTCATATGCACCATAATTTCTGTTTACGCCCCAAATACCAGATTCGCTTTTTTCATAAAGTGCTACGGATTGTGTCAAAAAATATATTTGTAATCTATGGAGATTTTAATGCAATTTCAGATTTTGTATGGACACAACCTCTCCTGCCAGAGGAAACGGACGGACACTTAACAGAGTACTGTGGCAGGTGTTGTATGATGTCTGGAGAACACATCATAGTACAGAAAGAGATTATTTCTTTTTCTAGGTAGTTTATGGAACCTATTCGAGAATTGACGTTCCTTGTAGATAGGGAAAGTTTAACACTGTCTCAGTCTTCGACTATCGAATCTATAACTCGGTCTGATCACGCAGCTTTCACATTGACATTGGAGGAACGCTATAATAATGGTCAATCATATTTATAGAGGAATAATACCTATATGTTGTGGCACTCGAAATATAAACAACTGTTTGTAGAGGACCTAAAGGAATATTTTAGTTCTAATGTTAATTCCGTTTCGGACCCTAATATACTCTGGAACGCGCACAAAGCCTTTATTAGGGGTACAGTTATAAAATTAGGCCATAGAGATAAAAAAGAGAGAAATTAACAGCTTTCCTCTATACTAGCTGAAATTAAGAGATTAGAACTGATTAACAAAGCCAATCAATCCTCACAACATATAGAGTAACTCAATAATCCCAGACAACAACTTCGTAGCTGTCTTCTACATACATACCAGAAACACAGAAAATAAAAGCAAACTATTACTCACAAAATGATAAAGCAACCAAACTTTTGGTCTCTCGCCTCAAAATACAACACACAAAATCCAGAATACCCTTCTTAAGAAATGCTAATGACACTGGTAAATTATACAGCCCTAAAGATATAGCTAATAGATTCAAAGACTACTATAGCACACTTTACAACTTGCAATCTGATCCGTTCTGTCCTCAAGTACCAGAAACAGATATGCAACTACATCTAAACAAACTGTCTCTTCCGAAACTCTCCGTCTCGGACATAGACTCCCTGAATTCACCTATCACAATTTTAGAAATATCTAAAGTCGTGGCTTCTTTGCCTTTGGGTGAATCCCCTGGCCCAGATGGGCTTTCAAATTACTACTATAGAATGTTTAGTTCTATTCTAACCCCCACTTGCATACTGTATTTAAAAAAGCAATATCCACCGGATTGTTCCCAAAATCGAACCAGTCTGCCTTAATTGTAACTTTACCTAAACCGGGAAAAACTGATGTACCTCAAAATTTAAGACCTATTACATTACTTAACTCAGACTTGAAGATATAAGCTAAATTGCTGGCCACTCGTTTGGCTCCTATACTACCAGATCTGGTGAAAACTGACCAGGTCGGATTTGTCAGAGGCAGACAGGCTTGTGATAATACGAGACGAGTACTGAATATATTACACCATTTGGAGTCCCGTGGTATACCTACTGTGCTGTTGTCGTTGGACGCCGAGAAAGCATTTGATCGAATTAGCTAGTCGTACGCCTTCTCGGTTCTTAGACACATGGGTTTTAGCAGCAGTATATTGGACGCTATTCTGGCATTATATTCTGCTCCATATGGTAAAGTCTTTACGAATGGATCCCTCCCGGATGAATTCCTTATCTCTAATGGGACTCGACAGGGGTGCCCTTTGTCACCATTGATTTTTGTGTTATCAATAGAACCTTTAGCACAAGCATTGCAGGAGGATTCTGAGATCACTGGAATTACAATAGGGGATCGCACACATACTGTTTCATTATATGCAGATGACATTATTCTCACACTGTCTGATCCAGAAAACTACCTTGAACATGTTGTAGACATTATTAGACATTTTGGATATATCATATTATAAGCTTAATACCCAGAAGTCTCAGGTTCTCCCAAATAACCTTTTGCAACAATATTTTTTCTGAAAACCAAATTCCCCTTTGATTGGCAACCAGATTGCATTAATTATTTGGACGTAGATATCTGGAAAAAAATGCTCCTTTTGTCGGGCGCTTCTGTGTAGCTGGTACGGTGATTACCACGAACCCATTGGATAGATGATAAAACTATTTATTGGACAATTTGTTTTAAAAACAATAAAAAGAGGACTGCTGTAACGCATTTCAACCTCGTACTGAGGTCTTCGTCAGTCTCACGCCTGACGAAGACCGAAGTACGAGGTTGAAACGCGTTGCAGCAGTCCTCTTTTTTTATTGTTTTTAAAACAAATTGTCCAATAAATTGTTTTATCATCTATACAACGGGTTTGTGGTAATCACCGTACCAGCTACACAGAAGCACCTGACAAAAGGAGCATTTTTTCCAATTATCTACGTTTGAATGACCACGTCAAAGTCAAGTTGTGCTGACGATCCTGCACAACCTAATCAGGTGAGTCTATCATAACTCATCTGTACATCAATATACCACCAGTGCATACGATATCACCCTAGCGGAGCACCGTTTCTTTTTTTGTTTATTTTCTCTAAACATTAATTATTTGGGTGTTTTGTTGACATCTACACGTAAACAACTTTATAAACGATATTACGAACCTTTATTAGCAGATATTCACTCAGAAAAACAAAGACTGACTAAATCTTAAATATCCTGGATTGGGGGGATTTCATCATTTAAAATGCTATTGCTTTCCAAATTGTTGTATCTATTCTGTACTCTCCCTATACAGATCACAAATTCCTTTTTCACCTCGATTCAAAAAATGATATCAAAATTCATATGGGCTGGCCGAAAAACATAGGACCTCGTACAGATTGCTAACCAAGAAATGGAAGTCAGGTGGCATGGGAGTACCTGAGATTTATTATTATTACTTAGCTTCTCAAGTGTCACAATTGGTTTCTTGGTGGCATATGGATACGAGTAAACATTGGATACAAGAATTGTATCGCACTGAATTGTGCCGCACATCCTGTACCTCTAAAAATGCTATTGTTGGCTTCATGCTGGAAGTTACCAACTCCTCCACTCGTCACTCCACTAACAAAAGCTTCGATACATACAATGGCGGATCATCATATGGGCCCGAACTGCATATAATCTTAAAAAATATGCAGTGCACTTGTGCTGCTAACTGCCGCTGCGGAGATGGGAAGAAGGTGCAGGGAGAGCAATTTGGGGCGGCCTTAGCCGGGATAGTGAAAGGCTAAAGAACCATTGATGATGTCATGCCCATGTGACCCCGCCCACCATTCAGGTCCTTCTACCACAGTGAAGAAGCAGAATATCTGAGGGGAGAAGGCCTGCCCACCAGTCAGGTCTTTACACAGAGCTCCAGGCTGGTGAGTGCTTTTCCAAACCCCCATCCCGTCATCCCTCCCTCCATCTCTTCATCCCTCCCCCTATCTCTTCATCAATTCATCCCTCCATCTCTTCATCAATTCATCCCTCCATTACCTCCTCCATTCATCACTAATTCACTCCCTCCCTCCCTTCATCCCTCGATCACTCCCTCCATCACTCCCTCCATCACTCACTCGCTCCCTCCTTTTATCAGTCCCTCCATCACTCCCTCCCTCCCTTCATCCCTCCATCACTCCTTCCCTCCCTTCACCCCTCCCTCCATCACTCCCTCCCTCCCTTCATCCCTCCCTCCCTCCATCACTCCCTCTCTCACTTCATCCCTCCATCACTCCCCCCCCCTCTTCATCCTTCCATCACTCCCTCCCTCCCTTCATCCCTCCATCACTCACTCCCTCCCTCCCTTCATCCCTCCATCACTCACTCCCTCCCTTTATCCCTCCATCACTCCCTCCCTCCCTTCATCACTGCTGTGTATGACGATATCTACAGGGGGCTGTGTGTGTGACGCTATCTACAGGGGGCTGTGTGACGCTATCTACAGGGGGCTGTACAGGGGGCTGTATGTGAGGCTATCTACAGGGGCTGTGTGTGTGACGCTATCTACAGGGGGATGTGTGTGTGACGCTATCTACAGGGGGATGTGTGTGTGACGCTATCTACAGGCCGCTGTGTGTTTGACGCTATCTACAGGGGGAAGTGTATGACGCTATCTACAGGGGGATGTGTGTGTGACGCTATCTACAGGGGGATGTGTGTGTGACGCTATCTACAGGGGGATGTGTGTGACGCTATCTACAGGGGGATGTGTGTGGAGCTATCTACAGGGGGATATGTGTGACGCTATCTAGAGGGTTTTTTTGTGACGCTATCTACAGGGGGCTGTGTGGAGCTATCTACAGGGGGATATGTGACGCTATCTACAGGGGGGCTGTGTGTGTGACGCTATCTACAGGGAGCTGTGTGTGACGCTATCTACAGCGGGCTGTGTGTGACGCTATCTACAGGGCTGTGTGTGCCACTATCTACAGGGGCTGTGTGTGACGCTATCTACATGGGCTGTGTGTGACGCTATCTACAAGGGCCTACAGGAGGGTATGTGTGGTGCTATCTACAGGGATTGTGTGTGACGCTATCTACAGGGTCCTACATGAGGGTATGTGTGACGCTATCTACAGGGGCATGTGTGTGTGACGCTATCTACAGGGGATGTGTGTGTGACCTATCTACAGGGGCCTGTGTGTATGACGATATCTACAGGGGCTGTGTGTGTGATGCTATCTACAGGGGGCTGTGTGTGGCACTATCTACAGGTGCCTTTGTGCATGTGGTGCTTTACTATACAGTGTTTGACACAATTATATTCAGTGGCGCAGTGTATGGTGCTATTATATTTAGACACACAGTGTGCGGCTCCATGATAATTTTATCTTCGTTTATAGGTGTGGAAATGTTGGAAAAGTGAGAAACAGAAGACATCTAAATGGCAAATTCTGTAGAAATGGGTCATGGCCGGGAGAAGTTGTCATGAAGTCTGGACCGGATGGAGAAGAAAAGGGGAAAAAAGTTACCAGAATCTGAGAAGTCATCAACTGTGAGTCACTAGATTTATAGAGAATCTGTCACCGGTCCTGGCATGTTTATTATAGGAAATCCTTGTGTTTCACAAAAAGTCTTTGTGCAGTCCAGGACTGATAGACAAATAAGTGTTACCATTCCCCTTGTCAGGAGGATGTGTCCCTGCACAGTGTGATACTGTCAGCGATTGTTGGAGACTGTCAGTATGTAGGGACACAGCCCTATGACCAGGGGAATCGTAACACCCATTTGTTAATGCTTGCACAAAAAGGTAGTGTTAACAATAGTTACGGCGCGGTGGGGGAGAAGGGGAGCCCAAGTTTGGGTAACTGCAAATAACTAATGTGCCAGAGGCACAATGAAAACCATTTTCCCAGCTACCAACTAAGTAAATATAAGATATAACTTTTATTGGTAAATTAGTTAAAAGGTCCAAGATGGACAGTCAGAGCACAAAAGTTAAAATTAGCTCAAGACCACTAGCACATGCTCTTTAGAAATGCTGCCAGAGAAGGGAAGGATTTAGTGTACAGGTCCTATTGCGATAGGATACCTGCGTCAGCAGCTGCAGACTGCTCGACAAACGCTATTATCATGGAGTATAAGAGGTAGAGACTAGTTGGTCATGGCAGTTAAAATTACTAAGTGTATAGCCCCCCCCCCGACATATTTTGTTGTAAACACAACGTCCTCAGGGGATAACAATGGGACTTGTGAGCGCGCACTCTGCTTCCTTGTAATTTAAAAACTCAGATGAGCCTCACACAGGAGTCAGCTGTGTGGGGACCAATAGAAACGAACAAGCAAAGACGAGCCTCAATAGAGTAAGATTGACATAAGTGAACGCCAATCAGATAGAGGTATGACTGCACCAATCGGTCTTTTGTAAAGAGACTGCCACAAACAGTTTCCTACACTGGGGGAGTTTCCATCCACCAGCACTCAAGAGAGGTATTCCAACTGGCCAGTACCTGAGAGCTAGGAGAAATTGTTCGGAAGAACACACTTTCAAACTTGAATGTGATACCCTGTACAAAAAATTCCGAGCACGCGGGTACCCCAAAAAGACTCGGCACAGAGCATTTGCTAGAGCCAGGGCAACCTCTAGAGAAGAGCTACTTTATGGTAGAAATACCAAAAATAACAACAATTCTAGTAATATCAATGGACCACTGTCATCTTCCATTAGATGCATAGGCAATTTTGATACTTGCTCATATCAGATCAAAAACATCTTACAACAACATTGGTCAATTCTACAGGCGGAACCTGATTTGCGTGATGTAATTTCAAATGGTCCTAATATTACGTACCGAAGAGGTAAGAACCTTCGGGAATTTTTGACACATAGCCATTACTCAAGACCTTTGATTGAACGTAGTAATTGGCTTCCATCTCCCATATATGGGTACTTCTCTTGCGGCAGATGTACCTTCTGCCCATTCATGCCCACGACTAAGACCTTCTCCAATCCATCCGATGGAAAGATCTATACCATCAAGCAATTTATTAATTGCCAAAGTAGTGGTGTCATTTACGCAGCACAATGCCCATGCCCTAAATTGTATATAGGCAAGACCATCCAACAGCTTCGAAGGAGGATTTCAAAGCATATTAGCACCATTAATACTAAAGAGGATACTCCTCTTTCAAAACACATTAGGTTCGTGCACCAGGGGGATACCAGTGCTCTTAAATTTTGGGGCATCACCCAAATTAAGCTAGGGCCCAGAGCTGGCAATCTGGATAAAAAGCTTCTTCAAGAAGAAGCTAAATGGATACATAGGTTGAGCACCTAAAATCCCAATGGTTTGAATGAAGGCTTCACTTTTGTTGCCTTCCTATAGCTTTTTGTAAACTTAGGCTTACCTGTACATCTATATACACTGATTGACGTCATGTCAATAATATCATACCATCAACATATCAACAATGTACTACACGATACATGCGGCATCCTTACTCTGTTCCTTATCCATAGGATCTTTTGTCCACTCTGATGGACCACTTTCCCTTCCTTGTAACTCAGTAATAGTACGATTCTACTAATTTATTTCCATTATAATGTGTAATCAAGTATGGTACAGTTACTACTGTTTTTTTGTATTCTACAATATCTACACATCATTTACTATATAAGCTATTATGTACGATACTTGCACCTAATACAGCCTCTCCTTATAGTCTTAGACATCATAGGTATATGTATGTCCTGAATACACACATATGACTTACCATCTAATTTATGTCCTGTTCTAACAGTGCTGGCTCTAAGTCCACAGACATGCGCATTTGGCCGTTTTGTCACTGTAATCGGCTAAGTCCACTTTTGGACCTTCTACGCATGCGCCGCCTGCACGCATCGGTTAAGTCCACTTTGGGACCTTCTGCACTTGCGCTGTCCACACGCACTGATTGGCGCACAGACACCGTCTCCTGATTGACCCTTTGCGATATCAATCCTATGACATGGAGGCGCGTCACTACCTAGCCATGTCATTGGCTCGCAAACAGGGTATTCCCATGTGGGCTATGCCTCATAGCCTCAATCGGTTAGGTCTATTTTGGGTGGCTATACTCATGCGCAGGCTGCACATTCCGATTGGTGCACTCGTACCTCTATCTGATTGGCGTTCACTTATGTCAATCTGACTCTATTGAGGCTCGTCTTTGCTTGTTCGTTTCTATTGGTCCCCACACAGCTGACTCCTGTGTGAGGCTCATCTGAGTTTTTAAATTACAAGGAAGCAGAGCGCGCGCTCACAAGCCCCATTGTTATCACCTGAGGACGTTGTGTTTACAACTAAACATGTCGGGGGGGCTATACACTTAGTAATTTTAACTGCCATGACCAACTAGTCTCTACCTCTTATACTCCGTGATAATAGCGTTTGTCGAGCAGTCTGCAGCTGCTGACGCAGGTATCCTATCGCAATAGGACCTGTACACTAAATCCTGCCCTGTGTCTTGAGCTAATTTTAACTTTTGTGCTCTGACTGTCCATCTTGGACCTTTTAACTAATTTACCAATAAAAGTTATATCTTATATTTACTTAGTTGGTAGCTGGGAAAATGGTTTTCATTGTGCCTCTGGCACATTAGTTATTTGCAATTGTTGTTTTGACCTGCCAGCTACCAGGGTCTTCTCTAATATTTCAAGTTTGGGTAACAGCCCAGGGCCTATGGTCTACTTTTTACGCCACTGGATACATAGTTGGTTGAAGTTCCATGAATACTCTCATTCCCGTGCCCCTTTGTCTAGGAACAATTCCCTGACAGATTTATTAATTTTAGCCGTTCCCACTCTAAATGTGAAGACTTGGATCTATAAAGGTATTGTGGATATATCCCAACTCTGGGAAGGCTCTCATATAATGTCCTTTGAAAATTTTTCTTGGTTTACCTAAAGGGGATCTTTCTAAATACCTGCAAATTAAACACCTCTTATCTAGACAGAAAGGTGACACAATATTTTTTATAAAAAAACTCTATATTTCCAGTGCTTTCACAACGTAGTAAAGGCCTAAAATTGATATACAACTTCATACAAGCTCACGATTCATTTATAAAATTGTATCCCTTCAAAGAATGGGAAAGAGAGTTGGGCCATTCTTTTGAACCTGATGAATGGAATAAAGTTTTTAAATGAACAAACAAATCGTTAAGTTGTAGTTCTCTTTATGAAGCAGCTATGAAAACTATACTGAGGTGGTATTTCACTCCAGACCACTTATGTAGGATGTACCCGACTTCCTCATGTAAGTGTTGGAAAGGCTGTGGACAGCGGGGTACCCAGTTTCATGTCTTATGGAAATATCCACTCAACGTATTATTGGCAAGAGATATTCCGATTAATATCGGATCTTACCAATCAATCGATTCATAATGCCCCGCAAGTGGCACTTTTATTTCTGGATCTTCAAGTAATATCTTCAAGATTTAGGATGCTAACATGTAAAATACTGATAATTGCTAAGATTGATATAACAAGAAATCCACCTCCATTCCACATATTGCAGAAGTAATTTCCTCTATCAACATCAGCTTTCTATACGAGGGAATACTAGCATACGGCCCGAATACTTTCAACTCGTTTTCGATAATATGGGACGCGTGGAGGAATAACTGAAATTGCATACCTGTATAATTCACTTAATGTGCTTCCACCACATTTTACTTATTGCAACTGTTATAATCATAAGAATTAGTGCATGCACTATGTTGTAATCATTTTGTCATTAACCAAACTTGTATAATTGTAACGTTACTTTTATCGCTGCGTATACTGTAATATGTATACATTGGTCTTGTTCTTTATGTGTGAAAATGAATAATAAAAGATTGAACCATAAAATGGGGTCACTTTTTTTTTGGTACATCAGCGGTTTTGCGAATGCGGCACGGCGTCTGCAAACCATTCCAACAAAATCTATGCTCCAAAAGTCAAATACCGCTCCTTTTCTTCTGAACCCTCCCATATATGTAAACAGCAGTTTATAACCACATGTCACGGGCACCGGGTATGTGGACCCACTAGGTAGCTCCGCCGTAGCGGGGAGGCAGCTGACCAGGTCACAGTCTAAGCAGAAGTAAATGGTAGACAGTATGCTTGGGTACCTGAAATAGTCCGGGCGGTGGCTGTGGCTTCAGCACGGATGGAGGCAGGTGCGGCAAGTGGCGCCAGACGTGGCGGGCAGTATCCGATGACACTTGATGTGGCAGAAGGCACTTGACGTGGCAGATGAAACTTGATGGGGCAGAAGACACTTGACGTGGCAGATGGCACTTGATGTGGCAGATGGCACTTGACGTGGCAGAAGACACTTGAACGCGGGTAGGCACAGGAACAACACGGAATACAGGAACGGTAACAGGGCACGGGTAACAGCTGGAACGGGAGACACTAAGGAATCATTTGCGAGACAGACTGGGAAAGACTAACAACGCTCAGGCAAGGATTAGAAGGCCAGGGGCCTTCTTATAGACCAGGAAATCGTGGCAGTTGATGGTGATGACGATTTCCTAATTGCGCGCGCTGGCCCTTTAAGGCCGGGCGCGAGCGTGCGCGCGCGCGCACCCTACGGGATCCAGCTGAATGGAGCGGAAATGAGCGCTTACAGATCCATGGCTGCGGGCGTCGGGAGGTGAGTAAACCCGACAGCCCGCGGCCATGGGCGCTACAGTATCCCCCCTCTTACGCCCCCTCTTCTTGGGGCCAGAGTGAGAGAGGAACTTTTTAATAAGAGCAGGAGCACTGAGGTTCTCTTCTGGCTCCCAGGACCTCTCCTCAGGACCAAACCCTCTCCAGTCCACCAAATAGAAAGTCCTTCCTCCTACTCTCTTGCGGTCCAGGATCTCCTTTACCTCAAATACATCAGAAGGACCGCTGGGAGCAACTTTGGGACTAGAGGTCTTGCTGTAGCGGTTCAGGACCACTGGTTTCAGGAGGGACACATGAAAGCAGTTAGGGATTCTGAGGGTAGGAGGCAGCCGCAGCTTATAGGAGACAGGGTTAATTTGTTGCAGGACCTCGAAAGGACCAAGGAACCTGGGAGCGAACTTGTATGAGGGCACCCTCAAGCGAATGTTCCGAGAGGACAGCCAGACTTTAGTCCCCGGAAGATACTGAGGCGGCTCTCTTCTCCTAGTATCTTCCTTTCGCTTCATGCGTTCGACCGCCAGCAAAATAGAGGACCGGGTCTGTTGCCAGATTTGCAGGAAGTCCCCATATGCAGAGTCAGCAGCGGGTACCTGAGATGAAGTCGACACAGGAAGAGGGACTCTGGGATGTTGACTATACACGATGTAAAAAAGGAGTGGAAGTGGTGGACTCACTTGTGTGGTTGTTGTATGAAAACTCCGCCCATGGAAGAAGCTGTACCCAGTTATCGTGCTGTGAAGAGATGAAGTGGCGGAGGTAATTTTCCATGATCTGGTTGATCCTCTCAACTTGCCCATTGGACTGGGGGTGATAGGGAGAGGAAAAGTCCAAACTCACATCCAGGAGTTTACAGAGGGCTCTCCAGAACTTGGAGGTAAACTGAACCCCCCGGTCGGACACAATGTGAAGAGGCAAGCCATGCAAGCGGAAGATGTACAGAATGAAGAGACTTGCCAGTCGAGGAGCAGAGGGTAGGCCGGTCAGCGGGATAAAATGTGCCACCTTAGAGAACCGGTCCACCACCACCCAGATGGTGTTGCATCCTGCTGAGAGAGGAAGGTCCGTGACGAAGTCCATAGCAATGTGCTGCCAGGGGGCACTGGGTACAGGCAGGGGTTGAAGCAGGCCGGCAGGCTTGCTGTGAGTCACTTTGTTAGAGGCACACACCGTGCAAGCAGAGACAAAGTCCGGAACATCCTTAGGTAGCGTGGGCCACCAGAAGTGACGAGCGACCAGGTCTTGGGTTTTACGGACACCGGCGTGCCCAGCCAGTTTAGAACAGTGTCCGCAGCGGAGAATTCTTTTTCGGTCTGCCAACCGAACAAAAGTTCTCCCCGGAGGGATATCTCTAAGCTGCAGTGGATTGGCGGTGACAACGCAGGATGGGTCTATGATCGTCTGAAGGGACTCCACCGTGTCTTCCGTCTCAAATGATCTGGAGAGGGCATCGGCCCTCACATTCTTGTCAGTGGGACGGTAGTGGAGCAGAAATTGGAAACGGGTGAAGAACAGTGACCACCTGGCTTGACGGGGATTCAGTCGTTGAGCAGACTGAAGGTAAGTAAGATTCTTGTGGTCGGTGAAGATCAGGATGGGGTGAGCAGCGCCCTCCAGAAGATGTCTCCACTCCTCCAGGGCCAATTTGATAGCCAGTAGCTCCCGATCTCCAATGGAATAGTTGCGCTCAGCAGAGGAAAACAGTCTTGAGTAGTAGCCACATACTACTGCCTTTCCTTCTGAGCTCCTCTGGAACAGAAGTGCGCCTGCACCAACAGAGGAAGCGTCCACTTCCAGTGAGAACTGCCGAGATACGTCAGGGTGATGGAGGATTGAAGCTGAGGTGAAGGCTTTCTTGAGGCTAATGAATGCGGACTCTGCCTCTGGAGTCCACACCTTGGCGTTCACACCCTTCTTGGTAAGGGTAGAGATGGGGGCCGTCAGAGAAGAAAAGTTCGGAATAAACTGCAGGTAGAAATTGGCGAAACCCAGGAACCGCTGTATGGCCCTTAGGCCTTGAGGACGTGGCCATTCCAGGACAGATTTTAGCTTCTCAGGGTCCATCTTAAGGCCTTGATCCGAGATGACATAGCCCAGGAAGGGCAAAGACCTCTTTTCAAAGGTGCATTTCTCTAACTTGGCATACAAGCGATTCTCTCTTAGTCGCAGAAGAACTTGACGAACATGCCTCCGATGGGTCATCAGATCTGGGGAGAAAATTAGAATATCATCGAGATAAACTACAACGCACATATAGAGGAGATCTCGGAAGATGTCGTTAACGAACTCCTGAAATACTGCGGGAGCGTTACACAGTCCGAAGGGCATCACTAGGTATTCGTAGTGCCCATCGCGTGTGTTAAATGCCGTCTTCCATTCGTCACCCCGGCGAATCCGGATTAGATTATAGGCCCCCCGCAGATCTAGCTTGGAAAAAATTTTGGCTCCTCGTATGCGATCAAACAGCTCGGAAATGAGTGGCAACGGGTATTTGTTCTTGACCGTGATCTGATTGAGACCACGGTAATCAATGCAGGGTCGGAGAGATCCATTTCTCTTTTTAACGAAGAAGAATCCTGCCCCGGCCGGGGAGGAAGATTTTCGAATAAAACCCCTCTCCAAGTTCTCCTTGATATAGGCTGACATCGATAAAGTCTCTGGCAAGGAGAGAGGATATACTCGTCCACGGGGAAGAGAAGCATTGGGAACCAGTTCAATGGGACAGTCGTAATTCCGATGTGGAGGTAACGTCTCAGCCTCTCGTTTGCAAAAGACATCCGCAAAACTGGCATACTGAGAAGGTAGATCGGAGAGTGACTGAGGCAGAGGAGGCACAACAGGACGGACTTGTGACAGGCAATGGCTATGGCATCTGGAACCCCATTGAAGAACTTCTCCAGAACTCCAGTCGAGTGTCGGGGCGTGTAGACGGAGCCATGGCAGACCCAGCAGGATAGGATTGATAGCCTTGGGTAGTACCAGGAAGGATATCTGTTCCGAGTGAAGAGCTCCGACCCGTAGTGTCAACGGCTCAGTGATGAGCATGATCGGATCAGGCAACGGTAGACCATTCACAGAAGCAACTGCCAGGGGTCTCTCCAGACGGACTGTGGGTAGTTGAAACCGATCCACCAGATCTTGGTGGATAAAATTAGCAGCCGCTCCAGAGTCAAGATAGGCGGAGGAAGGATGTGATGCCTGTCCGGTGACGATGGCCACAGGTATCGACAATTTGGAAGAGGTTTTAACGTTTGGAGACGTTCCACCTAGAGTTGCCTCTCCAACCAACCCTAGGTACTGGAGTTTCCCGGTTTCTGTGGGCATTGGCGCACAAAATGACCCTTGAGGCCACAAGACATACAAAGTCCAGAGGAGCGTCTGCGCTGCTTCTCCTGTTCAGATAACCGGACTCTGTCTAGCTGCATGGGTTCCTCAGGTAGCGCACTAGGAGTGGACAATAGTGGTCTCTGGGCAGAGGGTGCTGGTCTGTGGGCCCGGCTCTCCTGACGAACCTCTTGAGAGCGCACCCAGATTCTCATATCAACCCGGGTGGCTAACAGGATGAGGGCATCCAAGGTAGAAGGAAGGTCGCGGGCTGCCAGTTCGTCCTTGATGTGAGAGGACAGTCCCTGCCAGAAGGTCGCCACCAGTGCCTCATTGTTCCATGCCCGCTTGGCTGCTAGGGTACGGAAGGAGATAGCATACTCCCCTACTGTGGAGCCCTCTTGCTTGAGGGTCAGCAGAGTGGCTGCGGCAGAGGATGTTCGACCCGGCTCCTCGAACACGGCACGAAAGGACTGCAGGAACAAGGCTAGGTCCACGGATACAGGTCCTTGTTGCTTCAAGATTGGGTTCGCCCATGCGAGGGCCTTGCCAGCGAGGAGGGAGATAATAAATGCCACTTTGGCCTCCTCGGAGGGGAAGAGATGAGGCCGTAGCCTAAAATGCACCGTGCATTGATTGAGAAATCCTCTACATGCTCTGGGGTCACCGTCGTAGCGAGGAGGAAGAGGCAGAGGAACTGAGGATCCGGAACAAACAGGGGGAGCAACAGGCAGTGGCACGGCAACAGCTTCAGGGGGAAGAACCGGGGGTGGAACAGCGAGTAGATCCAGGCGGACCAGGATAGAATTCACCGCCTCAAGGAGTTGATCCTGACGTGTGCGTAGGTCATGCATCTCTGTCTGAATCTTCTGTACTGGGGTCTTGGGCTGGCCAGCGGGTTCCATGGCCTGAGCGTACTGTCACGGGCACCAGGTATGTGGACCCACTAGGCCGCTCCGCCGTAGTGGGGAGGCAGCTGACCAGGTCACAGTCTAAGCAGAAGTAAATGGTAGACAGTATGCTTGGGTACCTGAAATAGTCCGGGCGGTGGCTGTGGCTTCAGCACGGATGGAGGCAGGTGCGGCAAGTGGCGCCAGACGTGGCGGGCAGTATCCGATGACACTTGACGTGGCAGAAGGCACTTGACGTGGCAGATGGCACTTGACATGGCAGATGGCACTTGACATGGCAGATGGCACTTGACGTGGCAGAAGACACTTGACGTGGCAGATGGCACTTGACGTGGCACGTGGCACTTGACGTGGCACATGGCACTTGAAGTGGCAGATGGCACTTGAAGTGGCAGATGGCACTTGACGTGGCAGAAGACACTTGACGTGGCAGATGGCACTTGACGTGGCAGATGGCACTTGACGTGGCAAAAGACACTTGAACGCGGGTAGGCACAGGAACAACACGGAATACAGGAACGATAACAGGGCACGGGTAACAGCTGGAACGGGAGACACTAAGGAACCATTTGCGAGACAGACTGGGAAAGACTAACAACGTTCAGGCAAGGATTGGAAGGCCAGGGGCCTTCTTATAGACCAGGAAATCGTGGCAGTTGATGGTGATGACGATTTCCTAATTGTGCGCGCTGGCCCTTTAAGGCCGGGCGCGAGCGTGCGCGCGCACCTTATGGGATCCAGCCGAACGGAGCGGAAGTGAGCGCTGGCATCTCCTAGGGGGGAAACGGAGGCCAGCGCTCACAGATCCATGGCTGCGGGCGTCGGGAGGTGAGTAAACCCGACGGCCCCCGGCCATGGGCGCTACACCACATATGGGGTATTACCATATTCGGGAGAAATTACTTTACAAATTTAGCTTTTATTTCTTCTTGTTTATTCCTTGTGAAAATGAGAAAATGTTGATCTAGATCTACATCTTATTGAAAAACTTTTTTCATTTTCACGCCTTAATTCTAATTAATTCAGCAAAAAACCTTTGGGTCAAAATTCTCACTATACCCCTACATGATTCCTCAAGGGGTGTAGTTTCCCAAATGGAGTCACTTTTGGGGTGTTTCCACTGTACTAGTACTACAGGGGCTCAGCAAATTTGACATGGCGCCCAGAAACCATTCCAAAATCCAAATGGCACTCCTTCATTTCTGAGTCCTGACATGTTTCCAAACAGCCGTTTATGACCACATATTGGGTATTGTTCTTCTCGAGAGAAATTGCTTTACAAATGTTGGTGTGATTTTTCTCCTTTAGTCCTTGTGGAAATGAAAAACAATTATCTGAACCTAGGATTTCCGTTTTCACTGCCTATTTCCAATAATTTCTGCAAAAAACCTGTGGGGTAAAAATGCTCGCTATACCCCCTAGATAATTTCCTCAATGGGTGTAGTTTCCAAAATGGGGTCACTTGATGGGGGTTTCCACTGTTTTGTCCCCTCAGGGGTTTGCAATTGTGACATGGCCTCCGCAAACCAGTCATGCTAAATTCGAGGTCCAAAAGCCAAATGGCGCTCTTTCCATTCTGATACCTGCCGTGTGTCCAAACAGCCATTTATGACCGCATGTTGGGTATTGTTCTACTGGGGAGAAATTGCTTTACAAATGTTGTGGGACCTTTTCTCCTTTAGTCCTTGTGGAAATTAAAAACAATTACCTAAACCTACATTTTCTTTGAAAAAACTTTGATTTTCATTTTCACTGCCTAATTTCTGCAAAAAACCTGTGGGGTCAATTATATGCCTAGATAAATTCCTTGAGGGGTGTAGTTTCCCAAATGGGGTCACTTTTGGGGGTTTCCACTGTTTTGGTACCTCAAGAGCCCTTCAAACCTGACATGGTGCCTAAAATATATTCTAATAAAAAGGAGGCCCAAAAATCCTCTAGGTGCTCCTTTGTTTCTGAGGCCGGTGCTTCAGTCCATTAGCAAACTAGGGTCACGTGTGGGATATTTATAAAAACTGCATAATCTGGGCAATAAAATATTGAGTTGCGTTTCTCTGGTAAAACTTTCTGTGTTACAAAAAACATGGATTAATAATGAATTTCTGCAAAAAAAATAAAAAACCGTGTAAATTTCACCTCTACATTGCTTTAATTCCTGTGAAACGTCTAAAGGGTTAAGAAACTTTCTAAATGCTCTTTTAAATACTTTGAGGAGTGAAGTTTTTAAAATGGGGTGACTTATTGGGAGGTTTCTAATATATAAGACCCTCAAAGCCACTTCACAACTGAACTGGCCCCTGTAAAAATAGCCATTTGAAAATTTAATGAAAATATGAGAAATTGCTGCTAAAGTTCTAAGTCTTGTACCGTCCTAGGAAAATAAATGGATGTTCAAAAAAAGTTGCCAATCTAAAGTAGACATATGGGGGATGTTAATTAGCAACAATTTAGTGTGGTATAACTGCCTGTCTTACAAGCAGATACATTACATTTTAGAAAAATGCTAATTTTTGCAATTTTTCGCTAAATTTTGGTGTTTTTCACAATTAAATACTGAATGTATAGAGCAAATTTTGGCAGTAACATAAAGTCCAATGTGTCACAAGAAAACAATCTCAGAATCGCTAGGATAGGTAAAAGCATTCCGAAGTTATTACCACATAAAGTGAAACATGTCAGACTTGAAAAATGAGGCTTTGTCAGGAAGGTCAAAGGTGGCCAAAGCGGGGAGGGGTTAAATAATAGTGCTCAGGTTTCAGGTTTTTAAGCATCTGAGACTTATAGTTACTGAGACATATCCTGAGGAGGGTGGTGGTGGGCTAAAGATGATTGAAGCCCCATGGGATTTGCCCCTTTTGCCCTCCCTATACTCCGGCTCTGGTCATGAGAAATTCTGCTCTGTTTTATTTACAAGCTACAAGTAAATGGGATTGTTTCTAAACCTTCAGGGAATGGCAATCAAATTTTAGAGAAAATACATATTTCCTACTGTTCCAGCTATGTAAACTGCTTCCCACTGCTCACAGATGTGATATTCTGCTTTGGAACTTGTTATATAGTCTCCTTGGGCCCTTTGGGATCAAAAATACATTACCGATCAAAAACAAAATATTAATTTGCGGTGTTTTCAAGGTAATCTCCACAGTTGAAAACATTATTTCTTCCCGTATCTGCAATGAAAAGCTGCTAAGACGATTTTATTTCCTCAAAGAAAAAAAAAATTCATTAAAAATATGTAATTTTCTTTGAGTCGTCTCCTCTAAACATATTTTTGGTAACAATAGGAAACTCGATAAATTGAATTTCTGACTCCAGGTGGAATTAAGATTTCTACTCTGAGCATAAAAACATAAACTTAAGACGACATTGTGAGAGGTGCTGAGAGAACACAATAAAACAATCTCTCTTTTCTGCTAAAAACAGATAAAAAACAAATCTACAACTACATCCACATAAATGGGATTTATTTAATCTCTTCAGGGCTGTGTACATAAAATATGTCCCTGCAGCGGCTGTACTTCTATCAGGCCTGTTGGATGTATTGTGAGAGGTGACTGGCTTCTAGTTGAATGTGCAATAATGGTGTTATTTCGGTACTGTACTTTATGAGTCAACTTTTGTGTTATGGGTATCGGGAGCCATTTAAAGTTGAACAAAACTTTCATGAAGGCAACTTTTTATTTTCTGAATCGCCAAACATCATGTACACACTGGAAAAGTTAAATTCTACAGAGTATGTTCTCGTTGATGAATAGAAGTGGTGTATAAGTCAAAAGATTTAATTATAAAAAAAAATTGACGGCGCAGAAAATAATTGTATACAAACAGGAAGAGTTGAATGGATTAAAGGTGTTTTTGTTCATTACCGGAAGTCAGTGAAAAAGTTGAGTGGTTTATAGTTATTGGAGGATGGGATGAAATGAAATTTTTAAAAAACCGATTTTTAAACCTGCTATATAACCACAGACATCGAGAATGGACTAATCACTTGTACCTGACCAGATGAAGGGGCCGGTACGGCCTTGAAACACATTGTTGTTGTTATTGTACAAAGATAAAAAGTAATTTTCAGTACGGCTGCGCCCTCGGACATTCTGTTTTTTACCCTCTTATCTCCTGGATCTACACATCAGAGTTTTAGCAATCTTCGGACCGGAATTTGGGCTGCAACTGTTTTACCCAAGTGGTACTTTGACACGCTTCACTGGATGTTATGCTACTAGCATAACACCATCAGGTCAGCACAATTGACCACCGTTTTTTATTTTCCCTATATTCTACAGCGTGACCCATGTAAAGGTGACGTCTTCTCTGATTAAAGTCGTTTACTTCTCCATTTTTTCTCTATGAAGGACAAACTTCCATGACGTCTTCTCCCAAGCAACAACTTGCTTTCCTGCACATCCCTACTCACCCAGGGATGTAATATTACCACTTTACAAAGCATTAGTGAGGCCTCATCTAGAATATGCAGTTCAGTTTTGGGCTCCAGTTCATAGAAAGGATGCCCTGGAGTTGGAAAAAATACAAAGAAGAGCAACGAAGCTAATAAGGGGCATGGAGAATTTAAGTTATGAGGAAAGATTAAAATAACTAAACCTATTTAGCCTTGAAAAAAGACGACTAAGGGGGGACATGATTAACTTATATAAATATATTAATGGCACATACAAAAAATAAGGTGAAATCCTATTCCTTGTAAAACCCCCTCAAAAAACAAGGGGGCACTCCCTCCGTCTGGAGAAAAAAAGGTTCAAGCTGCAGAGGCGACAAGGCTTCTTTACAGTGAGAACTGTGAATTTATGGAATAGCCTACCGCAGGAGCTGGTCGCAGCAGGGACAGTAGATGGCTTTATAAGGCTATGTTCACACGGGGTATTTTGCAGAGTTTTTTGACGCGGAAACCGCGTCGCAAAACTCGGCAAAAGCGGCCCGAGAACGCCTCCCATTGATTTCAATGGGAGGCGTCGGCGTCTTTTTCCCGCGAGCAGTAAAACTGCCTCGCGGGAAAAAAAAGCGACATGCCCTATCTTCGGGCGCTTCCGCCTCTGACCTCCCATTGACTTCAATGGGAGGCAGGAGAAAGCGTATTTCTCGCTGTTTTATGCCCGCGGCGCTCAATGGCCGCGGGCGAAAAACGGCGCGATAATTGCCGCGAAAATCGGCGTGCAGGGAGAGGAATATCTGCCTCAAAGTTCCAAACGGAATTTTGAGGCAGATATTCCTCCCCCAAAATACTCCGTGTGAACATAGCCTAAAAGGCTTAGATAATTTCCTAAAACAAAAAAAAAATATCAGCTCCTATGTGTGGACATTTTTTACTTCCCTTTTCCCATCACTTGGTTGAGCTTGATGGACTTGTCTTTTTTCAACCATACGAACTACGTAACTATGTAACTCATAGTGCTCCCCTTACTGCCTCACACAATAGTGCCCCCTATTCAGTAATGGTACCCATCTTAGGGGCCCCACTCAGTTATAGTGAAATATAACTACCCCCACTCAGTAATGGTGCCACCTTAGTTCCTCGTTGTACAACTTTCCAATATACTTTTGTCTTTACATTTTTCGCCAAGATATGTGTCTGCTGTCAGTGAATGAGAACACTGTTTACATTAAGAAGTTGCAAACTTGTACATAGATAGATTTACTCTCAGCTAAGAAGTGGATACAACTGTATCCAGTCTAGGCAATGTTCTGTGAGGTAACACTCACAGCCAAAGACCCTGGTGCCTGAGGGAGCCCAAGGTCCCCTATGCTACATATGAATTATATTATATATATAGAAATATATAAGAAATACAACAGCACTCCGATGAATCAAAAAGGTGTAGTTTTATTCAGTCAACAAAGCTGCAATATAAATATATATACTGGTGGGGAAAAGATTAGCATGATAAAAAGGGATATATTTGTAAATCCGTCAATTTTACACCAATATAAGGGTTATGTGTGAAATTGCACTTTCATTGTTACGTAAAAAAAAATTATTGCCAACAGAGAGTATTTGGCTTCCATTTTTTTGTTTTAATGGTCCATTGCCTGAAAATCTGTATAAATTCTGCAGATGTCGGCTCTGTCGTACGAGTGCTGCGGCCCCTTCAAAAGAGCTGATTGGCCGGCTCCCGGGAGTCGGACCCCGCCAATCAGCTTCAGCTGACAGGGATATTAATCTTACCCTCCTCTTCAGCCGTGGCGGAAGTTCTGTCCTGACTCTATCCAGGATCACGATGTTGTGCGCGGCGCATAGCATTGTGACGTCAGGATCTCCGCTGTGCTCCGTAACCAGGAAGGTAAGTACTGTCAGTTACTATAGTAACAGGGGCCCGTGGCCCAAGTTACTATAGTAACTTTTTATTGATGTGGTAAGGGGGGCCGCGAGCCCCCTTGCCTTCGGGGGCCCGGTCGCAATTGCGACCGCTGCGAACCCTATAGCTACGCCACTGGCCACACATATTGTAGTGATGGTCAACTAGACAGGAAGTCAAGTGTTACCTAGGCAACATTACGTGCCACAGCGGAAGATGCTTGAAAAAAAATGGTTCCGCAAAAGCATGTCATATTAATTAAACTATTTGTATTCATCAACTACAGAGGAGAAACCCCAGAGGCTTTCAATCATTTCCTTTAGTTTATTACCCATCTGTCACCACCAGTTGCATAACTCATAATACTGACACATATTGTTTATTAATTTTTCCGTCTTTAGTATTCCTTTTTATGTAATCGTATCATTTTTCAATTGAGTTGATATACAGTACCTGGAGACACAAACCATGGTAAATGGATTACTGTTGAAAGAAATGACATTTAACATTTTGATATTTTTTTATTTTATATTGTTTTTAGCTATGATATTCTACATATAAAGGGTTCATATTGACAGTAATATCTAACTTTAGTATACTGGTGGCATTTTATGAAAAGTAGAGCAAAGAATAAACAATGGTTCTGCCCTTGGCTACATAGTATCCTATAAAAAGTTATTCATCATAACGATACAAAAGATTTCATCTATGATGGATCGTATGCAGAAATCTAAAGGGGGTTGGAAGCAAAATGAAACCAGCATAGAGATCAGTTTATTGCTGTGGGTACAGCTTCTGAAACCTCTGGCATTCAGCTGCTACTGCCAAGGGGCCAGCCATACATAGTATTATATCATGGCCTTTCAAATTAATGGCCGGGGCCACCAGAGTAGGACCCACTGATATTCAGAAGTTCTCCAGTCTGGCTCATAGAGGGGGGTCCCGAGCAGAGAGCCCTTCTATGACATTTATATGCCCTAATATTGCATATGATGTCTTGATGGGAAAACCCCTTAAACTCCTTCCGGCATCTTGATGTAATTTTAGTCCAGGCACCTTGACGTGCTATTATGTCAAGGTGATTGCGTGGGTACTGTCACTTCGACCACTGGTAAAAGCGCATCTGTATATCCCCAACTCGGAAAAAGTTCAAGTTAAAATTCAATTGAAGGCCCTTTACAGGAATTTTTTTTTTTTTTTTTTTGCAAAACATCAGTTATTTCCAGTCCAAAAACTGAAAACAATTACAAAATTGCACATAAGTATTCTGGGCCAGGCAGGTTTTAATTTGCTTTTATTTGAAAAATTTAATTTTACGCAAACTTATGCAATTGTACAGCAGCACTGATGATGTTAACCACTTGAGTACCCAGCTCATTTTGGCCTTGAGGACCAGACCCATTTTTTCAAATCTGACATGTATCACTTTATGTGGTAATAACTCCGGAATGCTTTTACCTATCCAATTGATTCTGAGATTGTTTTCTCATGACATATTGTACTTTAGGTTAGTGCAAAAATTTGGTCGATAAATTCATTGCTTATTTGTGAAAAACACCAACATTTAGCGAAAATATGAAGAAATTATGATTTTTCTAATTTTAAATGTATCTGCTTGTAAAACAGATAGTAATACCACACAAAATAGTTACCAATTAACATCTCCCATATGTCTACTTTATGTTTGCATCGTTTTTTGAACATCCTTTTATTTTTCTATGACCTCACAAGGCTTAGAACTTTAGCAGCAATTTCTCATATTTTTAAGAAAATTTCAAAAAGCGATTTTTTCAGGGACGAGTTCAGTTCTGAAGTGGTTTTGAGTGCCCTATATATTAGAAACCCCCATAAAACACCCCATTTTGAAAACGGCACCCCTCAAAGTATCCAAAACAGCATTCAGAAAGTGTTTCAACCCTTTAGGCGTTTTACAGGAATTGAAGGAAAGTAGAGCTGAAATTTTCAAATTTCATTTTTTTTTACAAAATTCATATGTTAAACATTTTCTTCTGTACCACAGAAGGTTTTACCTGAGAAACGCAACTCAATATTTATTGCCCAGATTCTGCAGTTTTTAGAAATATCCCACATGTGGCCCTAGTGCGCTAATGGACTGAAACACCGGCCCCAGAAGCAAAGGAGCACCTCTTGGATTTTGGGGCCTCCTTTTTTCAGAATATATTTTAGGCACCATGTCAGGTTTGAAGAGGTCTTGTGGTGCCAAAACAGTGGAAACCCCCAAAAGTGACCCCCATTTTTTAAACTACACCCCTCAGGGAATTTATCTAGGGGTATAGTTAGCATTTTGACCCCACAGGTATTTTGCTATATTTTCTGGAGTTAGTCTGTGAAAATGAAAATCTACTTTTTTTCTGGAAAAACGTAAAAATTTCTAATTTTTGCAAGAAATAAAGGAGAGAAAGCACCCCAACATTTGTAAAGCAATTTCTCACGATTACGGAAATACCCCATATGTGGTAATAAACTGCTGTTTGGACCCACAGCAGGGCTCAGAAGGGAAGGACCCCCATTTGGATTTTGGAGCTCTGATTTTACTGGAATGGTTTTCAGTGCCGTGTCACGTTTGCAACGCCCTGGAGGGACCTAAACAGTGGAATCCCCCCAAAAGTGACCCCATTTTGGAAACTATACCCCTCAAGGAATTTTTCTAGTGGTATAGTTAGCATTTTGACCCCACAGGTTTTTTGCTGAATTTATTGGAATTCGTCTGTGAAGATGAAAAGAGACTTTTTTTTGGAAAAAACACAGAATTTTCTAATTTTTATAAGGAATAAAGGAGAAAAAGCACCTCAACATTTGTAAAGCAATTTCTCCTGATTACGGAAATACCCCATTATGTGATAATAAACTGCTGTTTGGACCCATGGCAGGGCTCAGAAGGGACGGAGCACCATTTGGATTTTGCAGCTCAGATTTTGCTGAATTGGTTTCTGGGGGCCATGTCGCATTTGCAGAGTCCCTGAAGTACCAGTACAGTAGAAATTCCCCAGATGTGATCCCAATTTGGATACTATACCCCTGAAAGAATTAAATTAGAGGTGTAGTGAGCATTTTGAGCCCTCAGGTGTTTTATAGATTTTATTAGAATTGGTCCGTGAAAATGAAAACATTTTTTTTTTCCAATAACCTGTAGCTTTAGCTCAGAATTTTTCATTTCCACAAGGAATACAGGAGAAAAGACACCCCAAAATGTGTTACACAATTTCTCCTGATTACGGAAATACCCCATATGTGGTTGTAAACGGCTATTTGGACATACGGCAAGGGTCTAAACGGAAAAAGTGCAATTTCGTTTTTGGAGTGCAGATTTTACAAAATTTGTTTTTGACGCCATGTTGCATTGCGCTGAGGTACGAGTACAGTGAAAACTCCCGAGAAGTGACCCCATTTAGGAAACTACACCCCTCAAGGAATTCATCTAGAAGTGTAGTGAGCATTTTGACCCCCAAAGGTTTTGCAGAAATTAGTGCACAATAGATGTTGCAGATTGAAAATTGACATTTTCCACATATATGATATTTCAGTGCCCAATGCGTTGGGCCCAGCTTGTACCACTGGAGACATACGCCCCATAAATTGTTAAGCGGTTCTCCAGAGTACGGTAATACCACATATGTGGTCATAAACTGCTGTTTGGGCACACTGCCAGGCCCAGAAGGAGCGCCATTTGGCTTTTGGAGCGCAGATTTTGCTTGGTAGCAGTTTTGTTTAGTGTTTTACTGGTGTTTCAGTTTATAATGTGGGGGCATATGTAATCTGTGCGGAGTACATCAGGGTATATGTAAGTTGGTATAAAGCCTATAAGGTGTGGGGTACAATTAACACAACAATGTAGCAGAAAAGAGAATAACAATCTTTATTGAAAAAATCACAGGATTAAAAAGATGAGTCATGCACAGCATGAGAGTAAAACGTTCATCTGATGCCAGAGATACAAGTGCACCATGGGTGGGTAGACACATATATATGGTAATAACAGCTATGTTGAACAGATAGACCATACAAGTTGATTAGAAGTCAATCAGAGGGAGCAGAGATTTTAAAACACAAGTGAAAATAGATATCATATTTTAGATAATAATGCAAATACATTGGTGAAGTCTCTGTATCAATACAAGTTAGAAAATTTAACCAATACTACTCTGAGTGAGTCGGGTCTATGGATAAAACAGCAAAGAAAAATGAATGTAGCTGGTCACATACCCATGGTGATGTCTCAGGCAGGAGAGATCGTCAGACCCGACGCGCGTTTCGGCGGGATGCCTTCGTCCGGGGGTGGGCAGAGTACATCAGGATATATGTAATATGTGAGGAGTACATCAGGGTATATGTAAGCTGTGCGGAGTATATCAGGGTATATGTAAGCTGGGTGGAGTACATCAGGGTATATGTAAGCTGTGCAGAGTACATCAGGGTATATGTAAGCTGGGCGGAGTACATCAGGGCATATGTAAGCTGTGCGGAGTACATCAGGGTATATGTAAGCTGGGCGGAGTACATCAGGGTATATGTAAGCTGGGCGAAGTACATCAGGGTATATGTAAGCTGGGCGGAGTTCATCAGGGTATATGTAAGCTGGGCGGAGTTCATCAGGGTATATGTTTGCTGGGCAGAGTGTATCAGGGTATATGTAAGCTGTGCGGAGTACATCAGGGTATATGTAAACTGTGTTGAGTACATCAGGGTATATGTAAGCTGGGCGGAGTGTAACAGGTCATAATAGGATGATGTAATAATGGGGAGAATGAATAATAAAATTAATTATTCCTGGATAGTGACGTACGCTTTGAACCAATCCTTCATGCACAGGCCGGATTATTGGGTGCAGGAGTCGCACTTCTAAAGGGTGTCTGTGGTGTTGTACAAAATATCCGCACTCCAGTATTGCCTAATCTTTGACTTCTTCACTAGCCCCATATGTAGCACAGACCCCAAAACGTCATCGTTTTCACTGCATTTACAGGGTCTACCAATGGGGGGGCTGCAAATGATGACGTGGGGTTTTAGGTGAAGAACTGCTGCACATATAAATTAGTCTGGGCCGTCGTTTTGCATTATTGCGTTCCAAGAGTCAGAACTTTTTATTTTTCCGTTGACGAGCTGTGTGAGTGCTTGATTTTCATGGGACGAGCTGTCGTTTTTATTAGTATCATTTTGGGGTACATGCGATAATTTGATCAGTTTTTATTCCATTTTTTGTGAGGTGAGGAGACCAAATACCAGAAATTCTTTCTATAATTTTTTACCGGCGTTCTCTGTGCAGTATAAACAACATGTTTACTTTATTCTACGGTTTGATACGATTATGGCAATACCAAATTTATATAGTTTTTATATGTTTTACTACTTTTACAAAAGAAAAACACTTTGTTCTAAATAAAATGTTTTAGTGTCACCATATTCTGAGAGTCATAACTTTTTTATTTTTTTGTCGACGGAGCTTTGTGAGGGCTTGTTTTTTGCGTGACACACTGTAGTTTTTATTGGTACCATGTTTGGCTACGCGCGACTTTTTGATCACTTTTTATTCCATTTTTTTGGAAACAACGTGACCAAAAAAGGAAATTCTGCCATTGTTTTTTATGGTATTTTTTTTACGGTGTTCACCGTGCGGGATAAATAATATGATATTTTTTTAGGTCAGGCCAATACGAACGCGGCGATACTTATTATGTCTACTTTTTGTCTTTTTTTTCTAATTATAAAGGGCTTGATCAGGGAAACAAGGCGATTATTGTTTTTATTACGTAAAACTTGTATTTATTTATTTATCTAAAACTTTTTTTTTACTTTTTTTTCACTTTTTATTTTACACATACTAGGGGACTGGAAGATCTGATCTTCTGATCCCCTGCACAATACACTGCACTACTTCTGTATGTACTGATGTAGTGCAGTGTATTGTAACTGTCACTTTACAACTGACAGTTGAGCCTATTACATCCTGCCTTGGGCAGGACCTAATAGGCTCCCGTACCTGGCAACCAGGAAGCCGTTGCTAGGCTTCCTGGTTGTCATTGCAACCATCAGAACCCCGCGATTTTTCGCGGGGGGGGGGGCAATGGGGTGCAGAGGGAGCCCCCTCCCTCTGTATCAATCACTTAAATGCCGCTGTCGCTATTGACAGCGGCATTTAAGGGGTTAAACTACAGCGATCGGAGAGGACAGTGATCGCTGTAGTTGCAGTGGGATGTCGGCTGTATATTACAGCCGACATCCGATGAAGATGGAGCGAGCACAGCTCCTGTGCCCGCTTCATCCTCAGGGCGTTACTATACGCCCATTTTCGGGAAGGGGTTAATAAAAATAGTGTTTTTTTTTTTTACACCGCTTTCTCTGATCTCCTCACGTATCTCACAGAAGTGAGGAGATCAGAGAAAGTGACAGCAGCTTTCTCCTGCAGACGACGTCACAGACGGCTGTGATTGGTCAGTCTTCAGAGACTGACCAATCACAGCAATCGCCGGCATTGGGGACTGCTAATTGGTCCCCAGGCCGGTAGCAGAGACGGTTAGCTGTCAATGACAGCTGCCGCCGCTGTTCTGTCGCTATGTGATTTCACATAGTGACAGTTTATTCCTGCGCCGTAATAGTACGTCGAAGGTACGCTGGCATAAGCGGCCAGCGACGTACTATTACGGCGAAGGTACGCAAGGGGTTAATGACATATAAATGAATAATATTGAATTCAGATTTTGCCCTGGAAGATGGACTCATAGCTAGATGTACTAACCCCACTGACTCCTGTAACCACCGAGCCACCATCTCTTTTAGGGCTCATGCACATGGCTATAATAACTCTGTACAAGGCTGATTCAGCAATACAGCAACCATAGAAGTCTTTGTTTCCTTAGTGAACCTATGTCTCCAGGGGAGAATACCTCTATAATAAAGTGTCATACAGAAGAACAATATGGCAGCACATGTGGTGGCTAAGACTCTGTAGAATGAAGACACAGGAACTAAAGGTTCTATTACACGGCCCGATATGGGCAATGAAAATGAGCGCCGATCAACGAGACAGCTTGTTGATCGGCGCTCGTTTGATTCTTTCACGAGGAGCAATGCTTGGTTATGTATGGGGACATGCCGTCGTTACTACGATCGCTTGTCCACATACATTTCCATCATGTCGGCAGCACATCTCCCTATTTACGCAAGGAGATTTGCTGCCAACGATAATATTTAATGCTACAAAAAAGAGCATATCAGCCGATGAATGAGTGTTGATCGTTGACCTGTCCACAGAGTTTAAGGCAGCACAGAGTATTTCAGGAGCCGCATTCTGCTCCCGTAGGTAAACGGGGTAGCAGCACTGCGAAGACCGCACGGAGAATTCACCGGCGGTCAGGATAGAACGTAGCAGCTAGATGAGGGGAACACACCCAGCTGCTAAGTGAGACACAGCAGGGCGCGCTTCCAACACAACCGTGCTGTTAGCTATACAGCTGACGGCTGTCAGCCGTGCAGTAGGATCTTGTGCGGGGTGGTGACTTGCCAATCATGTGAAGGTGTTATTGAGGACAGGAGTGGAGGAGAGGTAACAGACTGAGAGCTACGTAATGGTAAGAGAAGAGTTCACAGCAGCACAGAATATTTCAGGAGAGGCGCGTGCAGATGTTGAGGAGTGTATGACACTGACTGGTCACTGATTGGTCAGCGTCATACACATAAACACGCCCAGTTAAAAACACAATACACGCCCAGTTGGACATAACGAAGAAAAAAACGCCCAGTTGCCCATTTCAAAGCTCATGTAATGACGGGGGTAGGGAAACGGACAAGTGAGCCCTAATCTACCCGCCACTCTGTCCCTGCCTACTTGCAACGACCCGCCCTAGGCGACGGGGTACAACTGGGCGGCGGTCCCTATGCTCAGTAAGTGCAAGAGACAAACAGACAAGGGAACACAAAGCAAAGGGAAATGGGGCAGTTGCCCACGGCAACACCGTGAGCAACAAGAGTGGTGAACGAGCCGAGTCAAACCAGGAGTGCACGAGGTACCAAACGCAGAGCAGGAGAGTAGTCAGAAAGCCAGGGTCAGTATGGAGCAGGATCAAATAGATAGGAGCTGTAGCTGGGCCAGGAAACCACACGAGAAGAATCACAAGCAAAGGAGGAACAGGAAAGGCAGGTATAAATAGACAGAGGGCGGGAGCTAGCTCCGTCTGGCCAGGCTGTGATAGGCTCTCCCACTCCTAAGCCTGCCATCCTGAGTGGTGGAAGCTGGAGTCAGTCTCAGAGACATAGACTCAGGTGCAGACTGATTACCTATGGGCGTATACACAGAAGTTGTGCCTGGCAGATCCTTTACAGCTCATTTGCATAAATATAAAATAGCTCATAATTTGGCCAAACATGAACGCTTTTTTTTTTTTTAAAACGTTACTGTTATCTACATTGCAGCGCCGATCACATGCAATAGGAGATAGGGGTTTGAGAATCTGGTGACAGAGCCTCTTTAAGCTACCTGCCAGCTATACACCGCCAAAATGTCCTTTATCCATACAAATGGTGAGCAAATACAGTTAGGTCCAGAATTATTTGGACAGTGACACAATCTTCATGATTGGGCTCTGCTGCCACCACATTGGATTTGAAATGAAACAACTGAGATACAATTGAAGTGTAGACTTTCAGGTTTAATTTAAGAGGGTTGAACAAAAATATCCTGTGAAACGTTTAGGAATTGCAACCATTTTTCTACACAGCCGCATCATTTCAGGGGCTCAAAAGTAATTGGACAAATTAACATTACCATAAATAAAATGTATATTTTTTTAATACTTTGTAGAGAATCATTTGCAGGCAATGACTGCCTGAAGTCTGGAACTCATGGACATCACCAGACGCTGGGTTTACTCCTTTGTGATGCTTTGCCCGGCCTTTTACTGACGCTGTCTTCAGTCGTTGCTTGTTTGTGGGTCTTTCTGCCTTAAGTTTTGTCTTAAGCAGGTGAAATGCAGCTCGATCGGGTTGAGATCTGGTGATTGACTTGGCCATTGCAGAATATTCCACTTCTTTGCCTTAAAAAAAAATCTCCTGGGTTGCTTTCGCAGTATGTTTTGGGTCATTGTCCATCTGTCCTGTGAAGCGACGTCCTATCAACCTTGCTGCTATGATTAAGGACCTCACTGGTCTGAAACGCGTAAGCGTGGTCCCGGGATTTTTTGGTTTTAACTTCTTTGTCTTAATGACCAAATAAACTTTACAACTTTTATTTTTGAGTGCTGGATTCACCTTTACTATACACCACTATTGCCTTGCTGCATTTGGTTGAATCTGAGTAGAAAGTAAATCCCTGAACACTTCAGAATTCATCCGGCTGCTTCTGTCTTCAGTCACATCATCAATAAACACTAGTGACCCGGTGCCTTTGGCAGCCATGCATGCCCATGCCATCACACTGCCTCCACCATGTGTTACAGAGGATGTGGTGTGCTTTGGATCATGAGCCGTTCCAAGCCTTCTCCATACTTTCTTCCTCCCGTCATTCTGGTACAGGTTGATCTTAGTTTCATGCTGTTCCAGAACTGGGTGGCTTCTTTACATGTTGTTTGGCAAAGTCTAATCTGGCCTTTCTATTTTTGAGGCTGATTAATGGTTTGCACCTTGTGGTGAACCCTCTGTATTTGTTCTCATGAAGTCTTCTCTTTATGGTAGACTTAGATACTGATACACTTACTTCCAGGAGAGTGTTCTTCACTTAGGTAGATGTTGTGAAGGTTTTTTTTTTCACCATGGAAAGGATTCTGCGGTCATCCACCACTGTTGTCTTCCATGGACGTGCAGGCCTTTTGGAGTTCACGAGATCCCTAGTGCACTCTTTTTTTTTTTTTCAAGGATGTACCAAACTGTTGATTTGGCCACTCCTAAAATTTGTGCTATCTTTCTGATGGATTTCTTAATTATTTTTTTTTCAGCTTAACAATGGTCGGTTTCACTTGGATTGAGAGCTCCGTTGACCTCATGTTGTGGGTTCACAGCAACAGCTTCCAAATGCAAATGCCACAACTGGAATCAACTCCAGACCTTTTACCTTCTTAATAGATGATGGATTAACGAGGGAATAGCCCATGCAGCCCATTAAATAGCTGTTGAGATAATTGTCCAATTACCTTTAGTCCCTTGAAAAAGAGGCAGCCGCATATTATAGAGCTGTAATTCCTAAACCCTTCCTCAAATTAGGATGTGAATACACTCAAATTAAAGCTGAGAGTCTGCACTTTAAGCCAATATTGATTATATAACTGTATATTTAATATGTTTTGGTTAACAGCTAAAATGCCAAAACTTGTGTCACTGTCCAAATAATTCTGAACCTACGTGTATCTTTGCTAATGAACATGGCACTGTGCTAGAATGGGCACTTGATTTGGTTTAGTTTAGTTCATAGGAACGCTTGGTGCAACCTATATTCTTGCTTTTCCTTCTCCAACGTGGCTTATCCCCAAGTTTTATATTCCTAGGGAACGTAATATAAAATGTGACTAGTTATGCACAGATACATTCTTGCCCCTCATTCTCTTATCAATGCGTAGGTGGGTAGTTCTTCAATGATTTAAAAAAGCTGGGTGACAACCTTGTAGAACGTAAAAAAATCAGCTTGGATCTATTAATAGACCTGAAACAGTTTTCACAGTGCTAAAAGGCTATACACCATCGGTTCTGGATACATGGTTGGCCAAAAAGGCATAAAAGAACAATTTGCATATCTACACAACTATTCTTAAAGGGGTTTGCTAACATAAGCATAGATGGCATATCGATTGGATCAATGTCTGAATTGGTGTACTAGGACCACCATAAATGCCTAGAACAAAAGGGCAACACAACCCCTACCAATCAGATATATATATATATATTTGATATCAAATTGATATATAGTCAATCCTTATGAGACAACACCATTAAATGAGAAAAAAAATAACCCCTTTGATTCTTTATTTTTTTGTGATACGACTGAAATGCAAATACGTTTTGTTATAAGAAGGCTTTTCTGTATAAAGCCTATGTGTTTCTTAAATTTAGAGGTTCTTCATCAAATGAATGCACCCTATATATTCTAAAGAATTAAAGGGGTTGCCAAGGATTACAAATACATGGCTGCTTTCTTCCAAAAACAGTGCCACACCTGTCCATGGGTTGTGTCTGGTAATGCAACTCAGCCCTATTCCCTTTAATGCAGCTGAGCTGCAATACCAGACACAACCCATGGACAGGTGTGGCACTGTTTCTGGAAGAAAGCAGCTCTGTATTCCTAATCCTGGGCAACCCCTCTAAGGATATGCCCACGGCCATATAACGGCTTTGTGCATGAGCCATAGATTTAGTGTCAAGGACAGGATTCCAGCCAGATGATCAGGAAAACCTATATCAAAGCCTTTTCTGATCTCACAGAAAGGGATACGATCCAAACCTTGGCACTAAATACAAGGCTCCAGTATGGAATCGGCCATATGCATGAGCTGTTAATCAAAGACGAGCGTTAGTTTGGTAGAAGTATTGTATATGTTGACACTGGATGTGATTTTATGGAGACTGAAAATGACTCTCAATACTTGGGATAGAAGATCCTATGTTTGGACTTTTTCTACCACATCTATTAGCGCTATTTACTTCCGTTTTTCCTCATTAAATTAATGACTCATCTTATTCATTGACAAATATGTTGTCGCTTGGCAACATATGACATCATGGTGAGTGGGAGTCAATGTAACTTCCACCTAAATTCAGTACAAGACTTTCAGGGAATTTTTAATCCAAAGACAAGGCTTACTTAAAATTGTAGGACCTTTATGTAAAGTTTATTTCTTTTTGCTACCCAAAGTGTGCTCTTAGTTTACAATAACACATAACTGTTTCTACACTATCCCTCCTTGATTTGTTTCTTTTCATCCTAAATCTACAATATTTGATGCCAATGCCCTGTGACCACATAAATAAATGTGGCTATATGTATTCAAATGGTGGTCACCCAAACAGGAAGACAAGTGGTTGCCAGGGAACCTGATCTAATATTGATTGTAGAATACTTAAGAATGGGGGAAAGAAGATGAAAGAAAACTCACATGCTCTGTTAGGCCGAATTCAGACGACCGTGGTATATGTCCGTGTGATGGCCCGATAAAACAACGGCCGTCACACGGATGCATGTATTTCAACGGGGTTGTTCACACAGCCTTTGTTTCAACGGACCGTGTGAAGACTCCATAGAAAAATAGAACATGTCCTATTTTGTTATTTTTTCACGGATCCCTCGATAGACTCAAGTCTATGGGGATCCGTGAAAACAGGGGCAACTCGGAGGAGAAACAAAGGCCATTTTTCACGTTCCGAGTTTCCCCACCTTCATCTGAATTTGGCTTTATGGTTTTCAACGTTAATAAATATCTAATTTGTAACCTCCATCAATTAGCTGGACCAGATAGCGGCTACAACAAAAATAATGTCTCTTTTTTTCTGGAGGATCCAGCTTGTCCGACAGTTACATGGACAGCACATTCATTTTAAAGGTATCATGTATTGCTTCTTTTCTCCTGTATTGGCAATATAGGAGAATTGAACACTTGCTGTCAGGTTCCCCTGCAGATTACAACTAATCGCTGGGGATATCAACAACAGGACACTCTGTGCTCAGTTTATTTTCAGTGGTGACTTCTAATAAAAAAGTGATTATCCAAAACGGACAACCCCTAAAAAGAGAACTTGTCTCCAGGCCGCTTTGAATTCAAAGGATCTATAGACTAGTTATGCTTGACGTCTAAGCCTTTCAGTACTGCGAAATGGCCAAGAGCCCAACCAGAAATGATGAAAGCCTCTACATATACAGTGAAACCTCTTTGGGAAGAAGGCCAGTATGTATGATATATGATAAAATTGAAAATCTGTAAGGGAAACCTGGTCTGTATAAGGGTATGGTCTTCTCAAAGAGGTGGGCTTTTGCAGAGGTTTCACTGTAAATCTAAATTTTCTGCTAATTAGATTTTGTTTTCTTAATTTCATGTCTCGTTTCTTGTTTAGTTCTTACATTTATATTCTGGTAAAAACACCAGCAAATATATAAAGTCATTGGGCTATCCTCCCCTGTAAACGTTTTAAAAAATGTTGTTCAGCTGTTTATTAGTTATATATTTTTTTTTCTGAGAAAGCAGCGTGATAACCAGTGTGGCCTCCTTTAGCTATTTTTGATTTAAGGTACTGACCACTATACTGAAATAGACATGTGGGCAAATTCTCAGGTAAACTATCTAAAAGCTTGTATACAAATTTGACCTACAGGAGAATTTTGGTGTTTTCAGGGGACCAGAATAGCAGAAACATGTTGGAATAGCCTCACTTTTGAAATAGACAAACTTGGAAACCCTACAGTCATGGGAATGATGTCAGAAGGAGATAAATATGTTGATCTTGTGGGAAGCAGTATCCTTTGTACACATGTGGTTTTATTAGAGAGAACAGGACTGCTTGTGACAGGCAGTATGATGAAGTGCTATAGAACACCACATGGCTAATCAGATGATGGAAATGATAAAAGCAGAAGGAGAGGAGTGTGCGGATCTTACTGTAGTCAGTGACTTGTTCAATATTGTTATTATGATCAGGTCCGGCCTTCACTCCAGCAGGTGGAAGGGGGCGCTGCGCTGGCTCCCTTCCCCTGCTTGTTTCCAGAGCGCCTGGTCCTGGCACCTTTAATAATAATAATAATAATAATCTTTATTTATATAGCGCCAACATATTACGCAGCACTTTACAATTTAGAGGGGACATGAAACAAAGAATATCAGACATTACATAGTGACAAAGTTCATTTACAATTCAAATCTGGGGAGTGAGGACCCTGCTCGCAAGAGCTTACAATCTATGAGGACATAAGGGAGACACAAAGTGTAACAGTGTTTGTTCTGTACAATGGTCCGGCCATTTTTATACACATGCGGTGGTAACATAAAGCTGCATGAGCCGGTCACCAGCCAGTATCCGTATATGACGGACATGAAGAGAAGGAGTGTGAGGGAATCTTATTCTGATGACTAATCTAAATGGAGGGCCATGGAAAGGAGTCAGATTAGGGAATGTTATAGGCCTGTCTAAATAGATGTGTTTTCAGGGCACGTTTAAAACTGTGGATATTGGGAATTAATCTGATTGTCTGGGGTAGCACATTCCAGAGGACGGGTGCAGCACGATAGAAATCTTGGAGACGGGAGTGGGAGGTTCGGATTATGGAGGATTTTAATCTAAGGTCGTTGGCAGAACGTAGAGCCCGAGTAGGGTGGTAGACAGAGATGAGGGAGGAGATGTAAGGAGGTGCAGCACTGTGGAGAGCTTTGTGGGTGAGAGTAATAAGTTTGAATTTTATTCGGAAGGGGATGGGCAACCAGTGCAGTGACTGGCACAGATTAGAGGCGTTGGTGTAGCGGTTGGTCATAAAGATGAGCCTGTCTGCTGCATTGAGGATGGATTGGAGAGGGGAGAGTTTAGTGAGGGGAAGACCGACTAGTAATGAGTTACAGTAGTCAAGACGAGAGTGAATCAGAGCAACGATGAGAGTTTTGGCAGTTTCCTCCGTAAGAAAAGAGCGGATTCTGGAGATGTTTTTGAGGTGAAAATGACAGGAGCGTGAAAGTGATTGTATGTGAGGAGTAAAGGAAAGATCTGAGTCAAAAATAACCCCGAGACAGCGGGCGTGCTGCTTAGGAGTGATGGTAGTGCCACACACCGAGATGGAGACATCAGGTTTAGGGAGGTAAGTAGATGGTGGGAACACAAGGAGCTCAGTTTTAGAAAGATTCAGTTTCAGATAGAGAGAGGACATGATGTTAGAGACAGCGGACAGACAATCACTGGTGTTCTGTATTAGAGCAGGGGTGATATCACGGGAAGAGGTATATAATTGGGTGTCATCAGCGTAGAGATGGTATTGGAAGCCAAATCTGCTGATGGTTTGTCCAATAGGAGCTGTGTAGAGAGAAAAGAGCAGCGGACCTAGGACTTTGCAGCTGCCTTTCCACTCAGGGGCTCCTTCTCTGCTATCGGGGCATAACTACCACTATAGCAGCTATAGCAACTGCTACGGGGCCCGTGGCATGAGGGGGCCCGTGCTGCTTGATGGCACAGGCCCCCCAGGCCCATTGGCGCTGCTAGCAGCCGCTATAGCTGCTATATCGGTGGCGACGCTACATTTAATAGTATCTGCGTTCTTAGGGCGCAGATACTATTGAACACTATTCAACACTATTGAACACAGGTATCTCCCTGCTCTGCCATTTACTAAGCTACAGGCAGATCAGCCTGCAGCCTATCAGACGCAGGGACAGGATCACTGCGCAGGCAGGCCTACGCAAGGATCCCGTCGGCATTGTGGAGCAGCTCCGTTCGTCGCGGGAATGGGGCCTAGGTGAGTATAATTTTATTGTTTTATTTGTGGGCACTGTTTACAAGGGGGAGGAGGGGGGCTGTATGGCACTGTCTTCAAGGGGGAAGTGGGGGGCTGTATGACACTATATACAAGGGGAGGTGGGGAACTGTATAGCACTATCTACAGGGGGGGGCTGTATGGCACAATCTACAAGGGGGCACTATCTACAAGGGGAGCTGTGTGTGGTGCCCAGGGGAGGGGGGACCCAGTCAAAAGTTTGCGATGGGGCGCAGTGTTTCCTAGTTACGCCGCTGGCTCTCACGCCAGCGATGCACTGAGATTGACACATGACGTGTCACATGACAATGCAACGCGTGTGTCACAGTGCGGTGTCGGGGCCTAAACAGAGAAGGACACAGGAGTGCCCGGACGAGTGGTGAGTAAAATCAGCCACCGCTTGATTCCCGGGTCTCCAGGCTTAATTATTTGTACATAATTATTAAATTACACAGTGGTACAGTGGGGGTATATGGGGGCTGTATACTGTGTAAGGTGGGCATAAATATAATGTGTGACAGTGGGGGCATAAAGTGGCCATTAAATTGTGGGGGTCTCAAGGGGGCATTATACTGTGTGAAGGTCACCAAAAGACATTATGCTGTGTTGTAGCACAAAAGGGGGGACATTATACTTTGTGGGGCCATTAAGGGGCCATTATACTGTGTGGGGGCCACTAAGGTGACATTATACTGTGTAGGGACATTTCGCTCCTTTTATAGTAATAATCCAGCAGTCTCCTTCGTTCCTCTTCTTATGCCCGCCCACCACTGAAAACTGGCCCGCAGTGGATGCCAAAATCTCGTCTAAGATAGCATGCATGCGCCCATCATGTATCGTCCGATACCCTTTCCTGGTTCGTCTGGGCGTCAAATCTAGTTACTGCACATGCACCGCTATGGTGTCCAGTTGTGCGCACGCACCAGGATATCGATGCACAAGTGCAACATTATGTGCGTGCTGTGGGGAGGCGAGGATCTGTCAATCAAAAGTAAGGAGGCAGAGTTAACTCTGAAAGGCTTGAGGAATGAAGATATGACTCTTTTCGAAGGAAGATATGACACTTTTATGCTTACGTGTGGGAACACCAAAAAACTGAATACTAAAGCAAGAGAGCCGACTAAGAAAATAATTATAGATTACATAAAAGATTTTTCACCCACTATAACCCAGGAATTGCTGGTTTAATAGGTGAAATGCTGGTGACAGGTTCCCTTTAAACTCTAGCTTTGACTTGCGATTCCCTTTATACACAAGTAGGAATGTTCGGGAGAAACTAAGTGAAATAAACACTTTCTGGGAAAACCACTGTATAGTTTCTATTCTATCACAAAGACTAATTACACTGACAAGTACTAATACATAGCTATGCTCTCCTTTTCAAGTAATGACAAGGCTGCCTACTATGAAAGCGAAGATCACCCAAATGATTGCATTAGATCATGGCTCGGTGTCTAGTAAATCGTTCCCATTGGACTCCCCATGCCTTCCCTTTCTTTCTCCTTCTTTCAAGTATACTGTAATCCCTTTAATTTGATTTGAATTGAAGCCAGAGAGCTGCCTCTTTTATTACCACTGTAAATAAATGGATACACAATAACGTTGAGTACAATTATCAAAGCAGGATGATTCATCAAGGCAGAGCGAGTGGTGTTTCACCATAAATAGTGAATGAAGTGATGTAAGAAGATGCCGCAGTGCTTCAAATTATCGGATATGTCCCAGGAACTTCTCCATTATTTACTGCACACATCCTAAGCCTTAATTGTTTATCAAAAGTATGGTATTTACTCCTTCACATAAAGCCTGTGTTTGCAACCTGTACAGTAAAATTTTACATATAAAGTAGCTAACTAAGTAGCTAGCGATTTTACATATACAATAAAAACATAAATATCAATAAAAAGGTACGTAGATAACGACCTACATACATTTTTTGTATTATAATTTAGATATTATTTTAATAATTTTTTCAAAGATATTTCATTTTTATATGGCATTAAGAAATGTATTTATAATACGTTTATTGGAAATATTTCTTTAACCTGTTGCCAATGCTTGACACCTATGCTGGTCGTGAGTGGTTGGACGTTGCCGCATCATGACGAGCAAAGACGTCATGCTGATCGAGCGGGCACAAAAAGTGTGCCAGTGTGATCATAAGCTGGGCAATGCTATATTACGCAGCCGCAGCGCCGCTCTAAAGACGGAAATTAGAGAAACCTCTAATCTCTGCTGTTAACCCCTTGAATGACGCGATCAAAGCTGATCGCAGCACTCAAAAAGAAAATTATATAGGGGACCCCCGCTCCTTTGATCGCGTCACATGGAATCCACATGATCAGATTGAGGGAAATATCTTGTATTGGCGGACAACCCAGGGCTTAGGGACGCCAGGCCAGTCTGACCATATTTCCTGTTGTAAGGACATACTTTGGTATTAACAACTGCCTGTGTACTATCAGCACACAGGCTAATGTACTGGCATATAGATATATGCCAGTACATTAAAGTTAAAAAATAAAAAGCAAAATTAAATATCTACCGATGGGATTAAAAAGAAGTAAAATTGATTAAAAAAAAGCATTGGTAAATTAAAAAAAATTGTAAAAAGAAATACACACAAATGCAAATTTTTTACAATAAATAAATGTCACCTACATAAAGTACCACTCATCTCGCAAAAAACAAAGTCTCATACAGCTACGTCGAACAAAAAATAAAAAAGTTGTTCCATCATCGAAGCCAAAATTGGCCGTGTTCTTAAGGGGTTAAAGTTTTATATGGTTTTTTTTATATAAATAAATCCAAAGTACATGTAAAATATGAAGCTTTGTAATATACAGTATTGCGCAAAAGTTTTGGGCAGTTGTGGGAAAATTAAGCGAATTAAACTCTTCATGCGCCGCAACTGTACATCCTGCAGAGGGCTTGCTTCCCGCACCAGGACGTACAGTTGCGGAGCGGTTCTCGGCGCACACTATCCTAACGGACAGTATCCGGGATCCAGGAGGTCAGCTGTCCCCGACAGCTGACACTCCAGTCTTGCCGGTCAGCGGACCATCGACGCCAATTTCGGCAATTAACCCCATAAATGCGGCGACCGATTGCGATCGCCGCATTTAATGGGTTTGAAGCACATCAGCAGCCCCCACTAAGTGATTGTGGGGGCTGCCGATGCTTGTCGTTGCAATCTTAGGCCACACAATGAACTCCGACCAGTTAGTATTGCAGTGTATTGTAACAGCGATCCAATGATCGCTGGTTCAAGTCCCCTAAGGGGACTAATAAAATGTGTAGAAGAATTAAAGTTATTAGTAGTGAGAAAGAAAAAAGTTTTCCCATTTTTCTTCTAAAGTAATGTAAAAAAATAAACAAAATTGGTATCGCTACGTCCGTAAAAGGCCGAACTATTACAATATACCATTATTTAACTCGCACGGTGAACACTGTAAAAAACTCAAATAATTTAAACCGCCAAAATCTTTTTTTTTTTGTCACCTTAGCTCTCAAAAAAAAATGTAGTATAAGTTTTTTATGACTTTTTATGTACCAAAAAAATGGTACCAATAAAAACTACAGCTCATGCCGCAAAAAATAAGACCTCCCACCGCTCAATCAACCGAAAAATATGAAATTTACGGCTCTCAGAATGTGGTGAAACAAAACAATTTTTATTTTAACAATTAGATTTTTCTTTGTAAAAGTAGTATAATATTAAAAAAAAACTATATAAATTTGGTATCACCGTAATTTTATTGAGCCTCAAAATAAAGTAAAGTTTTCATTTTTACCGCACGGCGAAAGCTGTAAAAACAAAAACCCCAAAAAATGGAATCAGATTTTTTTCCTATATCAGCCCGCAAATAATTTTTTTTCAGTTTCCCAGTACATTTTATGGCACTTTAAATGGTGTCAATAGAAACTACAATTCCTCCCGCAAGAAATAAGCCCTCACACCGCTCTACTGACGAAAAAAGAAAAATGTTATGGCTCTTGGAAGGTGGGGAGTGAAAAACGAAAATAAGAAAGCAAAAAATGGATCAGTCCTGAAAGGGTTAATTCATTTCTAATGAAAACACGTATGACCACATGTGGGGTATTTCCGTACTCGGGAGAAATTGCTTTACAAAAATTGGTTGTTTTTTTTTCCTTTATCCCTTGTGGAAATGAGAAAATTCAACATTTTAGTGGAAAAAAATTGTGATATTAATTTTTGCAGCCTAATTGTAATAAATTTTGCAAAATACCCGTGGGGTCTAAATGCTCACTATATACCTAGAAAAATTCCATGAGGGGTGTTTCCAAAATGGGGTAACTTGGGGTGTTTCCACTGTTTTGGTTCCTCCAGGGCGTTGCAAACGCGACATGGCACCGAAAACTATTCCAGCAAAATCTGTGCTCCAAAATCCAAATGGCGCTCCTTCCCTTCTGAGCCCTGCTGTGGGTCCAATCAGCAGTTTATTAGCACATATGGGGTATTGCCGTAATCGGGAGACATTGTTTTACAAATGTTGGGGTGCATTTTCTTCATTATTCCTAGTAAATATTAAAAATGTCTATGTTTTTTCAGAAAAAAAAGTAGATTTTCATATTTACAGACTAATTCCAATATATTTAGTGAAAAACCTGTGTGGTCAAAATGCTAACTATACCCCTAGATAAATTCCTTGAGGGGTGTAGTTTCCAAAATCGGTTAACTTTTGGGGTGTTTCCACTGTTTTGGCACCCCAAGACCTCTTCAAACCTGACAAGGTGCCTAAAATAAATTCTACAAAAAAAGGAGGCCCAAAATCCACTGGGTGCTCCTTTGCTTCTGAGGCCTGTGTTTCTGTACATTAGTGCACTAGGGCCACACGTGGTATATTTCTAAAAACTGCAGAATCTGGGCATTAAAATATTGAGTTGCATTTCTCGGGTAAAACCTTTTGTGTTACAAAAAAATGTTATTAGAAATGAATTTTGGCAAAAAAAAAATAATTTTGTAAATTTCACCTCTACTTTGCTTTAATTCCTGTGAAACGCCTAAAGGGTTAAAACACTTTGTGAATGCTGATTAGAATACTTTGAGGGGTGCAGTTTTCAAAATGGGGTGACTTCTGGGGATTTTCTAATATATAAGGCCCTCAATTCCTCTTCAGAACTGAACTGGTCCCTGAAAAAATGGCCTTTTGAAATTTTCTTTTAAATATGAGAAATTGCTGCTAAAGTTCTAAGCCTTGTAACATCCTAGAAAAATAAAACGACGTTCAAAAATCGATGCAAACATAAAGTACACATATGGGAAATGGTAACTAGTAACTATTTTGCGTGGTATTACTATCTGTTTTACAAGCAGATACGTTTTACTTTAGAAAAATTTGAGAAATTTTGGTGTTTTTCAGAAATAAATACCAAAATTATCGACCAAATTTTTTCACTAACATAAAGTACAACATGTCACGAGAAAACAATCTCAGAATTGCTTGGATAGGTAAAAGCATTCCGATGTTATTACCACATAAAGTAACACATGTCTGATTTGAAAAAATCAGCTGTGTCCTGAAGGCCAAAACAGGCTGGGTCCTGAAGGTTAAGAATGCTTTCAAAAATTGAAGCGTTAATAGTTTTTTTTAATCAATTAACAAAATACAAAGTGAATGAACAGAAAATAGATCAAAATCAAATTAATATTTGGTGTGACCACCCTTTCCTTCAATACAGCATCCATTCTTCTAGGTACACTTGCACAAAGTCATGGATTTTGTAGGATTATAGTCAGGTGTATGAGTAACCAATTATACCAAACAGGTGATAATGATCATCATTTTCATATGTACATTAGTAACTTTTACGGAAACAGCTGTGTAAGAGGCTTAAAACTGGGTGAAGAACAGCCAAACTCTGCTAGAAATGTGAGGTTGTGGAAGACAGTTTCATGTCACAGGTCCACCATGGCAAGACTGAACTCAGCAACAAGACACAGGGTAGTTATACTGAATCAGCAAGGTCTCTCCCAGGCAAAGATTTCAAAGCAGACTGGAGTTTCAAGATGTGCTGTTCAAGCAACGTCGCGGAATGTAGACGCAGTGGTCGGCCAAGGAAACTTAGTGCAGCAGATCAAAGATACATCATGCTTACTTCCCTTCGAAATTGGAAGAATTCCGGCGGTGTCATCAGCTCAGAACTGGCAGAAACCAATGGGACCCAGGTACACCCATCTACTGTTCAGAAAAGTATGGTCAGAAGTGGTCCTCATGGAAGAATTGCGGCCAAAAAGCTATACCTTTAACGTGGAAACAAGGCCAAGCGACTCAACTATGCACGAAACAGAAAGCAGTTTGTTCGCTGGAGGGCGGTACAATAATCAATGTCTGCAGGCATCAGTGAAGAATGTTAGAGGTTCCTTGCAAGTTTGGAGCTGCATTTTAGTTAATGGAGTTGGGGATCTGCTCAGGATTAATGGGGTCCTCAATGCTGAGAAATACAGGAAGATACTTATCCATCATGCAATACCATAAGAGTGGCGTCAAATTGACTCCAAATTTATTCTGCAGCAGGAGAACGACCCCAAACATACAGCCAATGCCCCTAATAACTATCTTCAGCGTAAAGAAGAGAAAGGAGCCCTGGAAGTCATTATATGGCCCCCACAGACCCCTGATCTCAACATCATCGAGTCGGTCTGGAATTACATGAAAAGACAGTAGGATTTGAGGAAGCCTATATCCACAGAAGATCAGTGGTTAGATCTCCGAGATGTTTCGAACAAACTCCCTGCCGAGATCCTTCAAAAACAGTGTAGAATAATTAATTCTGTTTTTAGGGCAAAGGGTGATCATACCAAATATTAATTTGATTTAGATTTCTCTTTTGTTCATTCACTTTGCATTTTGTTTATTTATTTAAAAAAAACTCTTAACAGTTCTATATTTTAAAGCATTCTTACTTTGCAAAGTCTTTCCACAACTGCATAAAAATGTTGTACATTACTGTATCTTATTAGAGGAAAGTGTCATTCTCCTGTTCTTCCAGCAGCTTGTAGTTTTATTTTCCTTTCTTGTAGGCAGTCCATAAATGTCACCCAAAAAGTATCTAGGGACGAACAGTGAATACAAGATAAGGAGGAGGGGAAAGCTGTAGCAGTATCTCTCCCTGTTTGTATGTGGAGAGGCAGCTGATTGGTCACAGCACACAGAACAGCTCTGACATCACACCAGGAAGAGCCGCCGATTCAGCCCAGTTACAAAGAGAAAATGTGCATTTAAAGAAATTATGAAGAACAGAGACAGAAAAGATCCAAATAGGCAGGCTAGACCCAATTATTTATGCGCTACATCTAAATAGTAAAATGTTCATGCTCTCTTGAATGTCCTTGTTCCTTAGACTGCTTTGGGATAAATAATTGTTTATTTAACACTAAAGCAATGTACAAAACTTGCAGTCACTTAAAAGGATTTTTTTTAAATAGAAGAAAATAGCTTTTTAATGATGCACATCTATAGAAGAAACTTTAAACAAATAACTGGAAGTAATGATATTCACAGCTATTGAAAAGAAAAATGTATTCTAATGTATATGCTGTTGTAATTTTACAGTGTGTTTAAAAATAATAATAGTAATAATTATTATTTTATTATTTTAGTCTATTTAATTATTTATGCTTTTCAAAAGCTAATCATTTGTATTAATGTTATTGTAAAACATTACACTGTTGTCACTTTTTATATTATAACAACAATAATAATTGTGTTTAAAAAAAATGCGGAGGCGTTTACTGTATAATAGATTATTCACCCAGGGTAAAGGATGTGGTTTCCTTCCATTTGTTACCCTATAATGTAGTAAATATTACCTGCAGTCCTATGTAACACCACAGATAACACACAGTGATAACTCTTGAGTACAGATAATGTAGTAGTGTTACCTGCAGTCCTATGTAACACCACAGATAACACACAGTGATAACTCTTGAGTACAGATAATGTAGTAGATGCACAGACAGAAATATATACACATACAGATACATATATAAGCACTTAGACACACACACACATACACAAACAAACAAACAAACAAACAAACAAACAAACAAACAAACAAACAAACAAACAAACAGAGACACACAGACAAATAGAGGCACAAACAACAGACAGACTGAGCACTTACATCTCCTTCCTCACAGGTTTCTTGCAGGTCGGGCTGTGGGAGGAGCTAACTGTGCCTTGGACGCAACATCCTTGCCAAATATATATATGATAAGCATATATTAAATAGTTTGCGTGTTTCAGTAGATAATAATTAGTATCAATGTTAACGTAAATATCACTATTCTTTTTAGTAATAATGTTATAATTACAAAAAATACTTTTATTATGAACTTTAGAATAAAAAAATAAATAAATAAATAGATAAAAGGGATTTTATGGTATTGAAAAAAAGTACAAAGCAATAATGTATGTAGTTCTTTAGAAATGTGCCTCTTTATCTTCCATGTGCGCGCATCGTCCTACTTTTTGTAATTACCTCTAGAAAAGTATTTTGTATGAGCTACTGGAAATGGAGATTGTGGAAGAATAAAGACATTACATCAAAGTCCTGACTTTTACTGCTTTTATTAAATTCTTCTTAGATGAATGCGGAAAATCCTATGCATTTATTTAGGTTTCAAACTAATAAAAAAGTGAAGCATCAGGGACACGTCAGTCTAAAGAGTTCAATAATTATGTTATGCCTGCACCAGCACAAAATGTGAAAAAAAAGCCCTTGTGGCGCTCGCGAGCTGCTAACCAAGATGGCCGCATGCTGAGGTAGCTCCGCGACTCCTGGGCACAACAGCTACAAAAAGCTTATATTCGAGGTGAATCCCCTCGCTAACTTACCCTTCTCCTCCTTCCGGAGGATCTTCTGCCCGGATTGTCCATGGTTCGGAAGAGTGTGGTGGGGCGAAAGGACTTGAAACCACCGGAGTCCTACGTCCCTGCCCCCCCACCTGAGATTGCAACTTCGCCCGCCATGTCGACCGTCTCTGAAGACGAACTACAGGCCTCGCCTGAGCTCATCGCAGTCTCCCAAGAAGACGGTTCACAGCTACCTGAACCCCAGTTCACCACCAGAGACGCCTCTCTGCTGCAGAAATTTAAACAGCTCTTACAGCAAGAACTGCAACTTACCGCTTCTAAGCTGTCGAGAGATCTTACCCGAGAGATACGCGAACTGGGAGCCAGGACGAACGTCCTGGAAACCAAGATGGACGACACTATTGAAGTTCTGAATGCGCACGATGCCGAATTTGACTCGATGAGAGCAGACCTAGATTCTACAATGCTTAGTTTAGAGGACTTCGAGAATCGTGCACGGCGGGGGAACCTCCGGATACGAGGTTTGCCTGAGACCTATGAGGACCTTAACTCTTCCATTACAGCCCTATTTCAAGAGCTGGCACCGGGTCTCCCAATAGACAGGCTGGAGATGGACCGGGTCCATAGGTCGCTCGGCGCTAAGCGTCAAGATGGCAAGCCACAAGATATAGTGGTGTAACTCACCTACTATGCCACCAAAGAAACCCTGTCCCAGAAGGCCAGAGCTGCATCAACCCTTAAAGGAACAGTGTCATCACAAATTATTTTTTTATATGTTAAAGATGTTAGTGCTTTATTAAAAACGTTTATATTCATTTGTGTGTTTGTGTTTTACTTTTTCTTATTTTTACACTTTTTCTTCCCTATGGGGGCTGCCATTTTTTGTTCCATTTCTGTGTGTGTCGATTAACGACACATACAGACATGGAATACGGCAGCCACAGTCCCATAGGGACTGCGAACGGCTCCCGTCCCATTGACTGCAGTGTACGGCGTCTGTGTGGGAACTGCGCATGCGCCGCTCCCACACAGTCCTATTCGAAATTGGCGCCGTCCGGCGCCATTTTCCTGTGGACCGGAAGTCGCGGCCGGACAGTAATATTACTACTTCCGGTCGCGGCTTCCGGATTTGTGCACTTGCACCAGCGGCAGCAAACGGAGCGGACGGGCCGGAGGGAGCCGCGGCGGCAGGAGCAGGTAAGAGATTTCAATGTATGTTCGTGTTTGTGTGTGTTTACTACTGTATGTAAACCTACTACACTGTGGGTTAGCTCAAAAAATGGCGACACACAGTGTAGGAGGTTACATCGTTCAAACCCCTCGTTTATCCCGGCACTAGCCAGGATAAAGGAGGGGGGGATGCTGAGAGCTCACTAGAGCGAGGGCTTTTAACCCAATGTTGCAATGCTGCAATTTTGGGAACAGCTCCATCTAGTGACCAAAAATGGGTAGTATTATAAATTAGAAATAATTTATAATATTACATGGACTCGTGCAAAAAAATAAAAAAAATTTGAACAATGTTTAATCACCCACACACTAAATGTTTCATTTTTAAAAAAAAAACATGTTTTTCTGGCAACACATTCCCTTTAAGTTTCAGGGCCACGAGTACCAGATTTTTGCTGATCTTTCCCCGATCACCATACAGAAACAACGGAATATGAGAAACCTGCTAGCTGTTCTACAAAATCGCCAGATCAGATATCGCTGGGGATATCCCTTCAAGCTCCAATTCCCTCTGGATAACAAATATTATTCGGCCAGCTCGGCAGACGAGCTTAAGCAAATTTTGGTCACCCTGCAGCTTTTACCGGCAGACGCTGACCGCTCGAGTCAACCTTCTCAGGTACGCTGGGACGGGCCGCTGCTACGTACGATTTGGAACAAGGTACCTCCATGCAGACCGCCTGGGAGAGCTGGAGCCGTTTCTGATGTCCGAGATGATCCCGGCTGATGGATGAGTACGTTTAGCATGTTTCACCCTGTGTATTGGCTCACCTGCAGCGGAGACTGATCTATGTTCTGAGGAGTGGGCTGCCATGGCAGCCATGTTTTGCTGTATCTGAAAAGAGTTTGCCGCTTAACTGAATGTAATGTTTATTAATCTGGTACTAACCCTTTCCTCCATTAATGTGGTTGTTATTTATCTGTCTTGCTGGCCATACACGCTTTGCCTTGCTTCTTGTGTATGGCCCGCAGGGGATCAACTTGCGCTATAATTTGATGTTATTGATAAGCCCGGCCCTGCCTTATGCTGACCGGAACGGGGACTTGATTATTGACCGTGGTGCGGCCTGCCTGTCACTCACCGCCCCAAGGTCAGGGGTGGTGGGTGGCGGGCATGCAGCCCCGCGGCAAGCCACACAGTGCGGTGGGTTATATTCAACTGCACTGAATAACAGCCATGTTTAAAGTTTGACCATATGATTGTAAGTGCCTCGGCGTGCCTGGTCCGCCATTTTATTTGGGGCAGAATGTTTTGGGAAATTATTGTTCTCTTCCCTCTGTCCACACTCCCTGGTTTGTTCTCCCCTCTCTGTCATGACAACGCCTTTGGGTTCGCCTCAACGGATTGCCGTAACCACACCTTTGTGCCCAGGTGTTGGCGACCCCGGATTCTATCAGTAGTACCCCCTGTGCTACTGTCCACCCTTCTTGGCCGATTTTCGGACACTTTATTTCTCTAGATTTTCAAATGCATATTTGTCTCTATACCCCTTTTTACTTAATCTGTTTCTCCCACCCCTCTCTTTCCGGCCCTTCTTTCCCTTTCCCCCTGTCGGTCAGAACTCATTATAAAACTACTAGACCCTACATATGGCTGCCTCCGCCTTAAAAATAATCTCTCATAATGTCCAAGGCTTCAATTCCCCACATAAACGATCTAAGGCATTTCATTTCTATAAAGCCTGTCATGCGGACATTGTCTGTCTCCAGGAAACCAGATTCTCTGTCACCTCCAGACCACAATATCTCAGCGCACATTTCCCTGTTTTCCATGGCGCATATGCTCATGAAAAGCGACGTGGGGTAGTTATTGCCTTCAGAAAGAATCTCCCTTTTCTTTGTAATATGGAAATTCTTGACCCTACTGGTCGTTATGTGATTCTTGTTGGCACTCTATTTGATATAGAAGTGACCTTAGTGGGATATTATGGACCAAATGATTTCCAAACAGGGTTTTTTTCTCACTTATTTAAATTGATAGATTCTAATCGTAAGGGCTTATTAGTGGTCATGGGCGACTCAAATCTGGTAATCAATCCCTCTATAGATAAATCCCCAGCCCCTACCTCACCCACATCTCAAACTCCTTCATCTACGTTTAGCGACATGTTACGCACACATGCTGTCCAAGACCTGTGGAGGGAACTCCATCCCAATACAAAAGATTTTACTTTTTACTCCAACCCTCACTCCTCTTTTAGTCGCATTGATCACATATTCACGTCTCAGCGTTCATTACCATTATGCTCCGCTGCAAAGATACTTAGCACACCCTGGTCTGACCATAACCCTGTTGAGGTCTCCTTCTCTTCTCTGTTCCCACGGGGGCTCTCCTTTAATTGGCGCCTAAACGACTCCCTATTGACATCCAAAGACTCATTTGCACAGATTGAAGTAGCCGTTAAGGAATACTTTGACTTAAACGTGGGCTCCACGTCATCGCCGATTATACTATGGGAAGCCCATAAAGCCACCCTGCGGGGGGCTCTCATTAGGATGGGGTCCATTAAAAAGAAAAACAGAGAAAAGAAGATAGCAGATTTATACCGAACGTTAGACCAAAACAAAAATGCTTGGAAACAGACTCCTTCGCTTGCTAATAAAGCTTCGGTTGAGGCCACCAAATTAGAACACAATCTTTTATTAGCGGAACAGGCTGAATGTAAACTACGATGGTCCAAACAGCGCTATTACTCGCAAAGCAATAAACCAGGTAAACTTTTAGCTCGCCAGCTGCGAGTTCCCGTGGTGCCAAAAGAACCTATTAGATTGCGGACAGCCTCCGGCACAATAACAGCTGACCCTAATAAGATTGTCTCCAAATTTAAAAATTTCCTTTCCAAATTGTACTCATCCCCCCCACCTTTTGACCCCTTGAAGGCTGAAGGCCTGTTAGCCAATCTGATCTTTCCGGGCATCACCCCCGCCAATCTTGATGCCTTGGAGGCCGAGATATCTGAGACGGAAGTTCAGGCAGCTATCAAGGAGTTAAAACCTTCTAAATCTCCTTGTCCAGATGGTTTCTCCCCATTATACTACAAAAAACTTTCCCCGCTCCTAAGCCCGTATTTAACCCAACTCTTTAACACTATCAGAACTGGCACGACCCTTCGGGCACCAACCCTGACGGCCCATATTGCAATGATCCCCAAACCTCAAAAGGACGCTCTTCAAATTACTAATTATAGAGCAATATCCCTCCTGAACACTGATATAAAAATTTTAGCAAAAATTCTGGCGACTAGAGTCAACCGCTTCCTTGACGGGATTATACATGGAGACCAGGCAGGCTTTGTCCCTGGCAGACAAACAAGCTATTGTACCAAGAGAGTTATATCCCTGGTTCATCTGGCACGTAAGAGAAATGTGGCTTCAATGCTCCTTTTGCTCGACATTCAAAAAGCCTTTGATACAATATCCTGGTCTTACATGGATTTTGCCTTGGGGAAGTGGGGTTTTGGTAGCCATTTTATGTCATGGGTGCACGCCCTCTATTCTAACCCTACTGCTAAAGTTTGTTATGCGGGTTATCAGTCTGCTTCCTTTTCTATTGAACGGGGCACCAGACAAGGATGCCCTCTATCCCCTATTCTATTTATTCTAGCACTTGAACCCCTAGCTATGATGATTCGCAAAAATCCGAACATCAGGGGCTGGAGTTAGGGGGTGTGCAACACAAATTGTCCCTCTTCGCTGACGATATGCTACTTATGCTCTCCCAACCCCTTGTCTCCCTTCCTAACTTAATGCAAACTCTATCAGAATTCGCTTCAATCTCTGGACTTGCTATAAACCCCACGAAATCCATCGCATTAAATATTAACCTATCACAACAAACTCTGCACTCATTACAAAGTCATTTCCCCTTTCAGTGGGCCAGACATTCACTGAATTACCTGGGTATTCATTTGACCCCCTCCTACGATCAGCTGTATTCCGCTAACTACCCCTCCCTTATCCGCTCTCTAACATCCTCGATGACATCCTGGCAATCTACCTATCTATCCTGGATGGGGCGCATCTCTGCAGTCAAAATGACCATCCTTCCAAAGCTCCTTTACTTGTTTCAAACCCTGCCAATCAAAGTCCCACCACACATTTTGCGCCTCATTCAGAACCGGATTTCTTCATTTATTTGGAAGGGAGCGCGCCCTAGAATATCCAGGTCTACCCTTTGCTCGCCAAAGGTTGATGGGGGTTTGGGGGTTCCGAATGTTTCCAAATATTACCAAGCAGCTATGATAGCATCCTTAACCAAATTGCACGTTTCTGCAAATATGCCTTTAGTACCTGGATATTCCGGCGATGTCGCCAACCCCGATCCAATCACTGCCCTGGTTGCCCCCTCCCTTCGCTCTCCTCATCTTTCCCCCCCACTTACGCACATTTTAACGGTATGGGACTCTGTCAAATATTCTAGCAGATTGATCTCGCCGCACCTTCCCCTCCTTTCCCTGTGGCATAACCCCCTGTTCTCCCCAGGCGCAGACAATTACCAAGCCTTTAAATGGTGGTGGTCAAGTGGTATACTCAGAGTTCATCACCTTCTAACGCCCACTCACTCTCGGATTCTCTCGTTCTGTGAGCTTCAGACCTCTCAGCAGATTCCCAATGGCGAAGTGTTCCGATATCTACAACTCAAGAATTGGATTACTTCTCTTCTCCATAACAAGACTGCTTCTGACTCTTACTCTCAGTTCGAGCGAATCTGCGAAACTAGCCCTAACACTAAAGGGATCATATCAGTCTTATATAAGTGGCTCCTTAACAACCCCACACCTGTTCCTCACACATATGTGGATCGATGGCACCGGGACCTGGGGGTGACGCTTGAACCAGCAGAATGGCACAATATCTGGAGCACAGAGTCGCACTGCTCAATTAATATGAATATTTTAGAATCAGCTTATAAAGTCATGATGCGGTGGTATCTGGTTCCTAGCCGACTTGCACGCGCTTTTCCCACCTACCCCGACTCATGCTTTCGTGGTTGCCACACTCCTGGTGACATGCTCCACATCTGGTGGTCCTGCCCAAGGCTTATACGATTCTGGAGTAGGGTGTTTGGCCTCGCCCAAAGTTTATTTGGCATAATTATACGAAAAGACCCTGAGATAGGTCTTCTCCATCACAAACCCCCAAAGCTCACAAACGCACAATTTCGGTTATTCTCTTATATCCTATTGGCTGCAAAAATAACTATCGCCCACTCCTGGAAAAAACGTACAGTAACTTTTGCAGGGGTCAAAACTAGAATGGACCAGATATTTGTGAACGAAAAACTTACAAGCATCTTACTAGATAGAGTTGCCGGTTTTGAGTCGCTCTGGCTACCCTGGATTAGCTACGCATACCCTCACCTGCCTGCCACTATAATTACTGCTTATTAAAGTCCAACGACTTCTTTCATTCCAGATTTCTGGCCGACACCCCCCTTACCTTTCCCAGCTTTCTGCTATATTCTTCCCAATCCTTCTACTCCCCCCTTCTCCGTCTCTTGTTTTTATGATGTTTCTTTTTCTTATATTGATCCTGCATTTTATTGTCACTGCAACCACGAATGTTCGACACTTTGTCTTTATAACTGCAATATAATTTGCTGAGTGTAAAAATTTATTTTTATGTTTTATATTTTTTCTTTGTGTTTTCGAATTATGCCCTTTACCTTGTTGTAAAACCTTTCAATAAAATTTGTTGAAAAGAAAAAAAGCCCTTGTTCTGCAAAAAGGTGGATTCTATGTTTATTGAATATTAACCTTATAATGTGTAAGGCCCTATGCACACGAACGTGCTTTTGCGGCCGCAATTCCCCTGAAAATCCACGGGAGAATTTCAGCCCCATTCATTCCTATGGGGCCATGCACGCAACCGTGGTTTCCATGAGCCTGAACCACAGAAAGAACGGGCATGTCTTATTACGGCCGTGTTCTGCGGTCCAGGCTTATAGGAAATAATAGACGCGGCCATGTGCACGGCCCACGATTTTCGGGCGGCTTGCGGGTGACACTCCGCCCCCGGCCGCCCTGAAAATCACGGCCGTGCACATGGCTACGGTCGTGTACATAAGGCCTAATTAAACTCAATAAGATAAAGTCTATGAGTTCATACATCGCTCACTCGACTTTCCGAGGAAAGACGATTAGAAACAAAGCGGCACAGTGCTCATTCGAGCGCTGCTACCACTTCGTTTTAGAGATCGGTGGGGGTCTCCCTCAACAATTAAAACTTCTGACATGTCACTATCACATGCCAAACGTTTTTTAAAAGTTAGTTACTTTTTAAAGGATTGGATTTGACGTAGGGCTAAACTGGGCAGTCATAGATATAGGTGGGTGTTTACCCTTTAACCTCTGTACAGAGATGTGGACATGGCTGCCAGTATCCCCAAGTTGCTATCCTCAGGGGAGGTACAATAACAGTAGTTATAAACAGGGTCCAGTATTAGCGTAGGTCAGGGCAGGCAGCAGATGTTCACTCATGGTTAGCAAAGCCAGAGGTCAGGGCAGGAAGCAGACAATCATCACAGTTAACAGGCAAAAGGTCAGGGCAGATGGTAGAAAGGGATGGTCAATTTCAAGCAGAGTAAGTAAAAGGAAGTCCAATAGTAATCTCAGGAGAGCAGAACTAGCAAACTAGACAAACACCCTAATTGCTCAGGCACTGAGCAATGTGGGAGGTACCCTTTTATACCCAAGAAAGCTGGATGATAGAATACGGCGCATTCTGGTCCTTTAAGAGGGGAAGGGTCAGCGCGCGCAAACTAGAGGCAGCAGCCGGAGAACCACGAGGAGAGCGTCGGCAACATGGAAGGCCACGTGCAGAGCAACGCAGAAGGAAGAGAGTACTTCGGCCCGGACACAGAAGCCGAGTGGGACGCTAGGTAGAGGTGTCTGGTGGAGTAGGAGAGATACATTGGATACAGAAAGTCGATCATATCTACCGTCTGTAGGAAATAGCTAAGTGGGAAAGAAGAGATCACAAACTGTTTATAACCACTTGGTCCCCCTGAGCCCGTTTCTGGAATTCCAACTACCATGATCATAAATTGTTGAGTAGAATGTAATAAAAAGTCCATCAAGTTCAATCTATAATCCTAGAGTATTGAACCAGAAGAAGGTAAACAACCTATGAGGCAGTTGTCAATTGCTTCAAATTAGGAAAAATGGCTTCTTCTCGTCTCCATATATGACAACTGGAATAAATCCCTGGAGACAGCAACCCATCTTAGCAATTTAGTACATGGATAAGGACAGGTACACAATGATTTCATATATGTAAAACATTACAACTGTTGGCAGTGACACTATTTTAAATTGATGTTGTATTGTTGGGTTATTGGGGAATACCGCTTCCTTATTGAATGGATTTTCCTGAAGAGATCAGATACATTGCATGGCTTCTGAGAAACTCATAGTAGTGTTGACCATACAAACTATTATACTCAAATATGTAATACATAAACCTTTATAAAAAATATTTTTGGTATATTTTACCACAGACTATATATGAATTCAATGAAGAATATTACCGCATGTGAGGGGCCTTCTAATTCTAATTGAAAACTCAATTATCACTTCTAGCTATCCCACCACCCTATTTCCTTTGCAACATTCATGCCCCACAGCAGGTGTCAAACAAGCAAGATAATTTAATTGTGAGACAATGTGCGGACTGTGTCCGTGGCTACTATATATCCTGGCTACAATGTGTTTTGTAAGTTTATTAACAACAGGAAAAAAAACACATCACACGACAACTTAAAATCTATGGCTCAGCTTAAATCTACCTCCCCAACTTTTACAGGGAATATACATTACAGAACAAAGATAAAAACGGTATTGCATCTTTAACATGAGTATTTAAGTCAAATTAGAGTAGGACTTATACAAGGCTCGTCATTTGTCCAGCTCATGCATCAAAGTCACCTAAGTATAGAAGTGACAAGCAGGAAATACCATCTGCATAATGTCACAAAGGAACATACAGTAGCAATACACATGAAACAATATTACACATAGTCAGAGTACCAGCAGGTCAAAAGGCAACAAGAAAGGTATTGTAACATATTATGTAGCCGGTACATGCAATAAACATCCTGGAGGTTTGTAGCGTATGAGATTCTTAAAGATTCTAGTTATGGTCACCAGGCTAACTCCATCCTGAATGTATATTACCCATATAAGTTTGTTAAAGGGGTTGCCTGACGTCCCCTATGAGAGCATTTGTATGTCTAAGAGGGGTTACCCTACTTCAGACCCAATTTATTGTGAGTGTACACCTCTGATATCCCTTATCTTTAGAAGAAAACAATATAATTGGCCGTGACTCTATATTGCAGCCCTCCCCAAACAGTAAATCAATGGGAATTCCTCTGAAAACATGGGGATATGCTGACATGAATTTAGTGCATAGGGGAGGGTTAATAGTTACGTCAGATGTAGTATCACCAGAATATGCCTGTATTTACACTACCGTTCAAAAGTTTGTGGTCACCCAGACAATTTTGTGTTTTCCATGAAAACTCACACTTATATTTATCAAATGAGTTGAAAAATGACTAGAAAATATAGTCAAGACATTGACAAGGTTAGAAATAATGATTTTTGTTTCAAATAACAATTTTCTCCTTCAAACTTTGCTTTCGTCAAAGAATGCTCCATTTGCAGCAATTACAGCATTGCAGATCTTTGGCATTCTAGCTGTTAATTTGCTGAGGTAATCCGGAGAAATTTCACCCCATGCTTCCAGAAGCCCCTCCTACAAGTTGGATTGGCTTGATGGGCACTTCTTGCGTACCATACGGTCAAGCTGCTCCCACAACAGCTCTATGGGGTTGAGATCTGGTGACTGCGCTGGTCACTCCATTACAGATAGAATACCAGCTGCCTGCTCCTTCCCTAAAAAGTTCTTCCATAATTTGGAGGTGTGCTTTGGGTCATTGTCCTGTTGTAGGATGAAATTGGCTCCAATCAAGCGCTGTCCACAGGGTATGGCATGGCATTGCAAAATGGAGTGATAGCCTTCCTTATTCAAAATCCCTTTTACCTTGTACAAATCTCCCACTTTACCAGCACCAAAGCAACCCCAGACCATCACATTACCTCCACCATGATTGACAGATGGCGTCAAGCACTCTTCCAGCATCTTTTCAGTTGTTCTGCGTCTTACAAATGTTCTTCTGTGTGATCCAAACACCTCAAACTTCGATTCGTCTGTCCATAACACTTTTTTCCAATTTTCCTCTGTCCAATGTCTGTGTGCTTTTGCCCATATTAATCTTTTCCTTTTATTTGCCAGTCTCAGATATGGCTTTTTCTTTGCCACTCTGCCCTGAAAGCCAGCATCCCGGAGTCGCCTCTTCACTGTAGACGTTGACACTGGCGTTTTGCGGGTGCTATTTAATGAAGCTGCAAGTTGAGGACCTGTGACGCGTCTATTTCTCAAACTAGAGACGCTAATGTACTTGTCTTGTTGCTCAGTTGTGCAGCGGGGTCTCCCACTTCTCTTTCTACTCTGGTTAGAGCCTGTGTGTGCTGTCCTCTGAAGGGAGTAGTACACACCGTTGTAGGAAATCTTCAGTTTCTTGGCAATTTCTCGCATAGAATAGCCTTAATTTCTAAGAACAAGAATAGACTGTCGAGTTTCACATGAAAGCTCTCTTTTTCTAGCCATTTTGAGAGTTTAATCGAACCCACAAATGTAATGCTCCAGATTCTCAACTAGCTCAAAGGAAGGTCAGTTTTATAGCTCCTCTAAACAGCAAAACTGTTTACAGCGGTGCTAACATAATTGCACAAGGGTTTTCAAGTGTTTTCTAATCATCCATTAGCCTTCTAACACAGTTAGCAAACACAATGTACCATTAGAACACTGGAGTGATGGTTGCTGGAAATGGGCCTCTATACACCTATGTAGATATTGCATTAAAAAACAGACGTTTGCAGCTAGAATAGTCATTTAGCACATTAACAATGTATAGAGTGTATTTCTGATTAATTTAATGTTATCTTCATTGAAAAAAACTGTGCTTTTCTTGCAAAAATAAGGAAATTTCTAAGTGACCCTAAACTTTTGAACGGTAGTGTATGTGACCTATATAAAGGCGCAGCTGGCATCTACACTGCCTGCAAAGTGCAGTAATACTCAAGATTATAAGTACTGGTAACGTGCTGAGTAAATGCTCCAGACCAGTTGTCTCCACCATATGGCTCTCCAGTTGTCAAAATCTACAACTTCCAGCATGCACTTAAAGCCAATGTTAGAAGTTGTATTTAGAACGAAACACATGGACCGGAAGAGGCCCTGTGCAGAGAAAATGCTGAAGGTGCCATGGACCCTTTGTTCTCCTGCTCCCAGCAATATGCTCTAACTTTCTAGGCCCACTTAATTGTGAGCACTAAAAACCTAAAAAAAGCACAGCAATGCAAGAAAGAATTGATAAAGTAACGAATCTCTCTAATGCCAGCCATATTTAATGGCAGGGCTAATCACAAAAAAATAGGTAATGTAAAAAAAAATATCTATGATCAATACTTTAGAACTCTGAACATGGTATATAATTTATTTTCTCATTAGGGCTCGTCCACACGTAATGGAATTGCTGCAGCAATTCCACAGAAAGTAGCAGAAATTCCGCTGCGGCAAAAAAATGCACCATTTCCTGTTTTTTTTTTACTGCAGAAAGTGGTGCGGACTTTGCTGCATTTTTCTCAATATTAGGAGATGGTGACATCTCCTCTGAAAAACGCAGCAATTCAGTCCACTTTCCGCAGCAGGAATTGACATGCCGCAGTACGAGAAATACGCACCGCAGGTCAATTTCTGGTCGGAAATTTTTACTCAGCGTGTGGATGAGATTTGTTTGCTGCTACTGTATTCTGCTGCGTATTTTACGTCTGCAATTCTGTATGGAAAATACGCAGCAATTCCGCTATGTTTGGACAAGCCGTTAGTCTTCAGGATGTTTTACACGCCATTGTTAGAATAACTGGAACTGTAAGGGTATGTTCATACGGCCTCATTTCAGCCGTTTTATGGGACGTAAACGCCCCGAGAAATGGCTGAATACGGGGGCTGAAAACCTCCAAACATCTGCCCATTGATTTCAATTGGAAAAACAGTGTTTCGTTCCCAGGGGGTGTTTTTTTTACGCGGCTGTTTGTAAAAACCCTGTAAAAAAGAAATGCATGTCACTTCTTGAGCCATTTTTGGAGCCGTTTTTCATTTGGTCAATAGAAAAATTGCTCCAAAAATGGCCTTAAAAAATGCATCAAAAAAAGCTTGATGCTTACAAAAGGACTGAGGCTGGGTTCACACGACCTATTTTCAGGCGTAAACGAGGCGTATTATGCCTCGATTTACGCCTGAAAATACGGCTCCAATACGTCGACAAACATCTGCCCATTCATTTGAATGGGTTTGCCGACGTACTGTGCAGACGACCTGTAATTTACGCCTCGTCGTTTGACAGCTGTCAAAAGACGACGCGTAAAATTACAGCCTCGTCAAAAGAAGTGCAGGACACTTCTTGGGACGTTTTTGGAGCCGTTTTCTCATAGACTCTATTGAAAACAGCTCCAAAAACGGCCGAAAAAACGGCGCGAAAACGCTGCGAAAACAGGGCGAAAAACGCAGCGAAAAACGTGAGTTGCTCAAAAAACGTCTGAAAATCAGATGCTGTTTTCCCTTGAAAACAGCTCCGTATTTTCAGACGTTTTTGGCTCAGCGTGTGAACATACCCTTAAAATCAGAGGCTGTTTTCCCTTGAAAACAGCTCCGTATTTTACAGCCGTTTATTGTTAAGCGTGTGAACAAACCCTCACTCTTCTTTTCTAGACTCCTGAATTGCAATGTCTGCTTATACAGTGATTTCACCTGTCCCTATATCACTGCATAAGAAGGCTTTCCATACAGGAGCCTGGAAATGAATTGTGTAATCCTCTACTTGTGTATTCATTTTGGTCACACGGACAGGAAATTCCTCTTTGTTGCAAAGTTGAATGAAGGTAATCATGAAACACATTCTACATTCATCAGGCTGTCTGCTGGTATGTATAGTCAGGGTACATTCAGGCTTCTAATTTCTGTTGTTTTTTTATACGGTGCTTTTTAAAAAAAAATTATTTCTAAAAATCTGATATTTAGTGTCTACAATTGTGGTGATTTTGGGAAGAAGTGTACATGTTGACATAGGCAAATTGGATCTCTGCACATCTTCACCTTTCTTTTCTTCTTTTTTTTTTAGGTGTTGAGCATCTAAGGCCTCATGCACACATCAGTTATTTTCTTCAGGGTGCTATCCGTTTTTTTAACTGATCGCACCCTGACACATTCATTTCTATGGGGCCATGCACACTTCCGTTGTTTTGACGGTTCTGTTCGTCCGTTCTGTCAAAAGTAGTGCATGTCTTACTTTTGTCGATCACTCAATGACCGTGGGACCCATTGAAGTCTATGGGTACGTCCAAAAAACGGACGGCACACGGAAGGCATCCGTGTGCCGTCCGTTTTTCACAGATCCGTTGCTAAACGATGGCAGGGCATGCCAAAGTTACCTGCATTCAACACACAAGATGGATTTTAACGGACCATTTAAAACGGAAGACAAACGGAAGCACAACATCCATTTAAAATGGAAAGGACACGGAGTGAAAATGGAAACCACACGGATGGTCATGATGGACACACGGACGTGAAAATGGTGAAGGATGCGTGCATGAGGCCTAAGGCTCTGCTTTGTTCAGACTTTTTAGCCACAAAATGTTAATGTATTTTTACAAAATGTTACTCTTTGATGCAAAATTGCATGGAGGTGCCCATAAGTATAAGTTCTGGGTGGCATTTTCACATTCTGACAGGCGTCAATTTTCAGAAAATATGTGGGTATAGGGGTGCAAAAGCAAAAATAAGTGCGACTATTCATCTGAAATCCTGATGTTGTAGTCAAGAAGTTGTATTTTGTAGTATGTTGTAGTATGTTGTTGCGGTTTGCATACTAGACAGCGTTCATGATGACACTGTTTACATGAGCGAGGACCACAAATAAGGGACAAGGGGGCCAGGAAATTCCATCCCCCATTCCTATGAAGTTTGTATTGCCAACGAGGAAGCTGTTTTGATTTTCCTACGATTAGTCCTTTGTTTGCAGTCACCGACTGAAGACTTGGCTACTAATTCTAATAGTGTTTGATCAAATAAACAACCCCCTGGGATTTTGTTTTAGGTCCATGGTGTAAACCACACCCAAATAGCTCTCTGTCTTTTTTCCATAGACTTGTGTATTTTGTACTGCAAACTTTAGGTATTTGGCACGTCGTTGTTGGGAGTTGGACTGACCACTGACATATACATAACAATGAGCTTTGTTGGGTACTCAATGATGTACAGCTGAAGAAAAAAGAAATGTGGTTTGAGAAGATAAGGTGGTAGACATTACATGTAGATTACTCTGGAGGTGGCCATGTTAATAAATTGTAGACCAATGTGACAACCATGCCAAAAATCAGAGCATGTATGGGGAGCACTTCTAAAGGTCCATTTATACTAGCGGATGATCAGTCAGATTCCAACGCTGACGATTGATCATGTACGATAATCGCTTAATGTGACTAGGTGTAGCGGCAGAACGACTAACAATAAAACGCTCCTTGATCATACAAAATATTATTTCTGCGAACAAAAAAATAATCATTGGTCGTTCTGATATTCTGGCATGTAAACATGAATCATTTGATTGATAAGAAGATATGTCACAATATTAAATATGCGACTGAACGCTACACTTTAAATGATTGAGACGATAAAGTTGTGTGTAAATACTGTAATCGCTAATCGATGGCTTACAGTAATTGTATCGTAGATCGTTAATATTAATATCTGCTCATGTAAATTAATCTTCATCATAAGCCTTAAAGGGAACACCTGTCATCTAGGCTATGCTACCCTCACTGAGGTCAGCAAAAAGTAGTGATAGACACGCTGATTTCAGCCGTCTGTCACTTATGTGCTAATGTGAAGTAGGTTTTGAGAACTTAGGGTCCTATTACACAGCCTTACGCGGGTTGTGTAAACGAGCGCCGATCAACAAAACAGCTCTTCGATCGGCGCTTGTTTGCTTCTTTCACACGGAACAATAATTGCTTATGTATAGGTACGAGCGATCGTTACTTCATACGCTCATCCCCATACATTTTCATGATGTCGGCAGCGCATCTCTCTGACTGCACAGGGAGATGTGCTTCCGACAAAGATGATTTTTAATTCTGCATAAAAGAGCAGATCAGCCGATGAACGCGAGTTTGCTCGCTCATCGGCTGATCGTTGCCCTGATTACACAGGACAATGATCGGGAACGAGCGTTCATATGAACGCTCATTTGCCTGATCATTGGCCCATGTAATAGGTCCATTACACTTTAAACCATGCAGCGCGCAGCCAGAGAATAGCCTGATGTATTCATGACCTGCCGATACCTCTACTCACCCACCGTTGATGGACAGATTTCTCCCCATGCACAGTAATAGTGAGATAGGGAGAAATCTATTTAATATCAAATAAATAGATTTCCAACATGTTAAAAAAAATGTTCTTCGTAGATATAAGATCTCTCTTTTTTCCCCTAAGACTCCATTAGTAGATCTTACAATAGGATGATGTCTCGTTGATCAGTGAGACATCTCACAATCTATGAGCAGCTTGAGGAAATAATTGGAATTTCCCAGTTGGATGTCCAGGTTGTATCTCCAGAATAAGCCTATAGGCAACAGATGATAAGCAGACAGAAATCTGCAGTAAAGTGTCAAGTTGATCAGTATTGTCAACGTCAAATCTAGCAATAGCTAGGGAAGGCAAAATTGTGCAAAAATCGATAGACAGACTCAAGTCAAAGAAACATGCTGAGATACCTTGGGTTGACAAAACATTTAGAAAATGTACCTTTACAGCTACAGACACCAAAGGTCCATATTGATCTGGCACAGGATGTTGTGCTGAAGTGGAATAAATAAGGTTTTGCTCACATCGTGTTATACACATCTAACATGGCCATGGAGTTCTGTTGGCCAGATGTATGCTAAGCGTGTCCTTTGGCATACGTTTGGCCAGTATATGCCACGATACCTTTTTCCAAATGTATAAAAAAGCTATGCTCACCTGGATATTGCAAAAATAACGTACCCCACATGGTATATGTCTTTATTTTACTGCGGGAGCTGTGCTGACTCTTGACACCAATGTCTCTTTAAATATTTGAAGAGGGTGTGTATTAGCAGTGGACATGGGTGCGAGTAGACAGAAGTGACAGCTGGTGGAAACGATCAGTGGACTGTTAAACAGGCTCCCTCCACTATACATCCCTTGCCCAGTAATACGGAAAGGACACTACTTCAGATTAAGATATCTATTATATATGCTTTTAATTGCTTCAATACACGTTGGCGTGAAAGGGTGTGAGATGTAATACCAGACACAGTCCATGGACAAAAAGTTTAAACATTTTTCTACTCTCAAAGAACCCTTTAAGCCGTATTTCTGATCACGATGGACGTTATCACTAACAGCTCCGTTATATAGTATCACTGTCAAGTAGACAACCTTCATTAGTTGCTCCCCTAGACGAACAGGTGGTGAGGTGCTCACTGTCACATTGGGTTCGTGGACCCACTGGACCGTACCGCCTTGACGGTATGGCAGCTGGCCAACAGGGGACAAGTAACAGTCAATAGTTCGTATAGGGTCCCAGTGGAAGCTCGGACAGTAGCAAGGCAGGCTCGGCTGGGACTAGGCAGAAGGCAGATGTCAGGCGCGGTGTAGCAGGACAGGCATGGTATGCAGCACAGCATGACTACAGCTCAGCATGGCACTTGACCAGGACAGCACGGGATACAGGTACGGGGAACACTGGGAACTGGAAAACACTAGGAGACCATTTGCATAGACAAACTTGGGGTACGAAAACAACGCTCAGGCATGGGGGGAAGGGGCTGGGCCCTTCTTATAGTCCAGGGTACTCATGAGCTAATTTCACACCTACGGGATCCGGCCGATGTGAGCGGAAGCGGAAGTGAGCGGAAGTGAGCACTGGCGTCTCCTGAGGAGACTGGGGCAGACCCATGGCTGCGGCCGTCAGGAGGTGAGTGAGCCTGATGGCCCACGGCCATGAGACTCATATGGGAGACACCACAACTCAATCCCACTGGGACATTGAATAAAAAGGCACATTTGTCATTCAGGACTCAGGAGTTGCAACCTCAGTGAAAGCTATAAGAATAGTCTAAGTAAAATGTTTATCTACTAGACAGAAGAGGATGGGAAATCTGTTTTATAGAATATATTCAGACATAGTCGCTGTAAAAAAAAATGCAACTTGACCGCCCCCTCTGAATGAGTCTTTAATATCTTATTTCTGAGCTAATATATGATTGCTGGAAGTTGCAGGCCTAAAGGGGGTTTTACACTGGGCGATTATCGGGTAGACAAGCGCTCATATAAAAATTGTTGCTGATAATTGCCCTGTGTAAATAGGGCATCGATCAGCAGATGAACGAGCAAACACTCGATCATCTGCTGATCGTATAGTTTTAAAAATGTTTAATTTTATCGTTGTCGGGAGCACATCTCCCTGTGTAAACAAGGAGACGCACTGCCGACATGATAATAATGTATGGGGACGAGCGATCAGAGTAACGACCGCTTGTCCCCAACCATAGTTTCAAGTGACAGGAGCAAACGAGCACCGATCAACGATGTCTCGTTGATCAGCGCTCGCTGCACTGGCCAAGTGTTGGCTGGTGTAAAGGGCCCTTTAAACCTGAGGTTCAGAGATTCTGATAACAATCTAATTTGCCAAATTACCATTCACATTAATATCTACATTTTGTCTGGCCTGAATATTGACAGTTATGTGCTTGCATTTATATGAGGAAAACAATGTATTTGGTGATTTGGATCCACACAAGGTCTATATGAACACTGCAAGTAGACACGATGCCATCAGAATCTCTCAATAGTTCAGCCTCAGGCTTTGGGCCCGTAATTTCAAGCAATCATATCTTAGCATAGAAGATGTTAAAAAAAAAACAACACATTTTTGAATGTACTCTAAAGGCTTCATTTATGTTTTTTTTGGTCGGTTTACTTTAAGGGGAAATGTTCCTTCAAGAAATGTAACATTTTGCTAGTTGAAAAAAACACTGCTTGCCGAATGCCAGTAGCAGATGAATGTGACATTTGGAAAGTCTGGTAAGTGTAACTTGATTATGGAGACAAAAGCATGTGAGTCCGGGCCAAACAGCAGCTACCAGTGGACACATATATAAAAGTTTTACAATATAATCAGCTCACTGTTATCCCTTATGTAGGAAACCCTATCATAACAGAGAGCATGACGAGTAGGAAAAAAATAATACTTAAGTAAATATTAACACAGGAACTATTAATCTGTGAGCGTTCACATTACAGTGTTACATCAGAAACTGCAATAAGCCTGGTTTTTGCTTTTTCAGTGACATGTGTCCTAGCATTTGCATCACTCTTTACTATGCAAAACAGATGCATTATGCAAAAAAAAAAAAAAATGTGGACAGTGCTTTGGTTATTAAAGGTCACTCAGTTGCCCCGCATGAAAATAAATTTTAAATATATATATATATATATATATATATATATATATATATATATATATATATATATACAGTGAAGGAAATAAGTATTTGATCCCTTGCTGATTTTGTAAGTTTGCCCACTGTCAAAGACATGAACAGTCTAGAATTTTTAGGCTAGGTAAATTTTACCAGTGAGAGATAGATTATATGAAATAAAAAAAAACAGAAAATCACATTGTAAAAATTATATATATTTATTTGCCTTGTGCACAGAGAAATAAGTATTTGATCCCTTTGGCAAACGAGACTTAATACTTGGTGGCAAAACCCTTGTTGGCAAGCACAGCAGTCAGACGTTTTTTGTAGTTGATGATGAGGTTTGCACACATGTTAGATGGAATTTTGGCCCACTCCTCTTTGCAGATCACCTGTAAATCATTAAGATTTCGAGGCTGTCGCTTGGCAACTCGGATCTTCAGCTCCCTCCATAAGTTTTCGATGGGATTAAGGTCTGGAGACTGGCTAGGCCACTCCATGACCTTAATGTGCTTCTCTTTGAGCCACTCCTTTGTTGCCTTGGCTGTATGTTTCGGGTCATTGTAGTGCTGGAAGACCCAGTCACGAGCCATTTTTAATGTCCTGGTGGAGGGAAGGAGGTTGTCACTCAGGATTTGACGGTACATGGCTCCATCCATTCTCCCATTGATGCGGTGAAGTAGTCCTGTGCCCTTAGCAGAGAAACACCCCCAAAACATAATGTTTCCACCTGCTTGACAGTGGGGACGGTGTTCTTTGGGTCATAGGCAGCATTTCTCTTCCTCCAAACACGGCGAGTTGAGTTAATGCCAAAGAGCTCAATTTTAGTCTCATCTGACCACAGCACCTTCTCCAAATCACTCTCAGAATCATCCAGATGTTCATTTGCAAACTTCAGACGGGCCTGTACATGTGCCTTCTTGAGTAGGGGGACCTCGCGGGCACTGCAGGATTTTAATCCATTACGGCGTAATGTGTTACCAATGGTTTTCTTGGTGACTGTGGTCCCAGCTGCCTTGAGATCATTAACAAGTTCCCCCCGTGTAGTTTTCGGCTGAGCTCTCACCTTCCTCAGGATCAATGATACCCCACGAGGTGAGATTTTGCATGGAGCCCCAGATCGATGTCGATTTGACAGTCATTTTGTATGTCTTCCATTTTCTTACTATTGCACCAACAGTTGTCTCCTTCTCACCCAGCGTCTTACTTATGGTTTTGTAGCCCATTCCAGCCTTGTGCAGGTCTATGATCTTGTCCCTGACATCCTTAGAAAGCTCTTTGGTCTTGCCCATGTTGTAGAGGTTAGAGTCAGACTGATTCATTGAGTCTGTGGACAGGAGTCTTTTATACAGGTGACCATGTAAGACAGCTGTCTTTAATGCAGGCACCAAGTTGATTTGGAGCGTGTAACTGGTCTGGAGGAGGCTGAACTCTTAATGGTTGGTAGGGGATCAAATACTTATTTCTCTGTGCACAATGCGAATAAATATATATCATTTTGACTATGTGATCTTCTGTTTTTTTAAAAATATAATCTATCTCTCACTGGTAAAATTAACCTAGCCTAAAAATTCTAGACTGTTCATGACTTTGACAGTGGGCAAACGTACAAAATCAGCAAGGGATCAAATACTTATTTCCTTCACTGTATATATATATATATATATGTATATTTATATAGAATGTCCACCATCCAGCAGCACCAGTCAGCAATATAGGTGGGTGCACGTCCCAGGAGCCCGATCACTGCTCCCAGATCCTCAATATTTGTCCAATAAGAGACAGCACTCCAATTTGTGATAGAAAAACTGCTTTTTATTAGCCCCTGTGCGACGTTTCGGCTCTTTACATGGAGCCTTTCTCAAGCTTGAGAAAGGCTCCATGTAAAGGGCCGGAACGTCGCACAGGGGCTAATAAAAAGCCGTTTTTTCTATCACAAATTGGAGTGCTGTCTCTTATTGGACAAATATATATATATATATATATATATATATATATATATATATATATATATATAGAGAGAGAGAGAGAGAGAGAGAGAGAGAGACAGAGAGAGAGAGAGAATAATAATAAAACAAAAATAAATAAAATATAAAAATAATATAATACTACAATTAAAAAAAGCAATGATAAAACATAATATAATAATACTACAATAAAAAATATAAAACAATAAAAAAAGGACCAAAGAAAAAACAAAAACTATAAATCACGCACCTTACACCTGGTACCCCATATAATTCACTACTCAGGAGACATTTATTAGTTTACATTGTATTGTTTACACATTAAGGCCGTGTAGAAGTATTAGTTTATAAAACAGTATTACAGTGTACATAACACCATCTTCCCAGGGACTTTTGATGATGACGGGTTAAAGACAAGGTAGACTGGATCCTCCTACTTAATTGTACGTAGCACATTAGTCTGGAAATGATTGAGAATAGATTTAGAATTGAGCAAAGGTACAGATCTTTGCCAACTTCAAATAATTCTACATTATTACAGGCAAAGCAGAAAATGTGTGCCTCCCCCGACTTATTATCATGTCTGGCATGCTGCCTGTTTTCCTGATATAAGAAGCGGTACTCTATCACATAAGCTCGCCACGGTGACTCTCCCTTTACTGCGGCTCATGTAGACTGAATCTGCATATATTATGCCCTACTACCTTTACCCGTGATATAAAACATATACTGTAAACATAATACATCAAATAAAATATATATATTTATATATGTTATTATTATATAAATTAGTCATAAAGTTACCAAAATGATAACAGTATACACTAAAGAAAAAAATATCACCATACTTATTAAAAATCCAGTATGCCAAAACCAATATTAACCATGATACCACTATACAAGGGACAAACAATACAGCCTGAACACAGTGACTGAATAATACCACCATACTGTTATTGATTAGTACCCCCACGTCATGACCACATAATAATACCACATAGTGACTGCATAATACCCCCATATTGTTACTGAATAATACCTCCACACCATGACCACATATTACCACCACATAATGACTGAATAATAACCCCATACTGTTACTGAATAATACCTCAACATCATGACAACATATTACCACCACATAGTCACTGAATAATACCACCATAATGTTACTGAATAATACCGCCACACCATGATCACATATTACCATCACATAACGTCTGAATAATACCCCCACACTGCTACTGAATAATACCTCCACACCATAACCACATAGTGACTGAATAATATCACCATACTGATACTGAATAATACCTCCACACCATAACCACATAGTGACTGAATAACACCCTATACTGTTACTGAATAATACCGCCACACCATAACCACAGTGACTGAATAATACCCCCATACTGTTACTGAATAATACCACAACACCATAACCCCATAGTGACTGAATAATACCCCCATACTGATACTTAATAATACCCCACACCATAACCACATAGTGACTGAATAATACCACCATACAGTTACTGAATTATACCGCCACACCATAACCACATAGTGACCGAATAATACCACCATACTGATACTGAATAATACCACCACACCATAACCACATAGTGACTGAATAATACCACAATACTGTTACTGAATAATACCGCCACACCATAACTACATAGTGACTGAATAATATCACCATACTGTTACTGAATAATACCGCCACACTGCTACTGAATAATACCTCCACACCATAACCACATAGTGACTGAATAATATCACCATACTGATACTGAATAATACCACCACACCATAACCACATAGTGACTGAATAATACCCCCATACTGTTACTGAATAATACCGCCACACCATAACTACATAGTGACTGAATAATATCACCATACTGTTACTGAATAATACCGCCACACCATAACCACATAGTGACTGAATAATACCACCATACTGTTACTGAATAATACCGCCACACCATAGCCACATAGTGACTGAATAATACCACCATACTGATACTGAATAATACCACCACACCATAACCACATAGTGACTGAATAATACCCCCATACTGTTACTCAATAATACCTCCACACCATAACCACATAGTTACTGAATAATATCACCATACTGTTTCTGAATAATATCTCCACACCATGACCACAGATTACCATCACATTGTGACTGAATAATACCACCATACTGTTACTGAATAATACCTCCACACCATAACCACTTAGTGACTGAATAATACCCCCATACTACTACTGAATAATACCTCCACATCATGACCACATCTTACCACCACATAGTGACTGAATAATACCACCATACTGTTAATGAATAATACCTCCACACCTTAACCACATAGTGACTGAATAATACCACCATACGGTAACTGGAAGAAAAAACCCCACATCATGAACATATATTATGACCCCATAGTGACTGAATTATACCAACATACTGTTACTGAATAATACCTCCACATCATGAATACATACTACCACCACCACATAGTAACTGTATAATACCCCCACACTGCTACTGAATAATACCTCCACACCATAACCACATATTACCACCACATAGTGACTGAATAATACCACCATACTGTTATTGATTAGTACCCCCACGTCATAATCACATAATAATACCACAGTGACTGAATAATACCACCATATTGTTACTGAATAATACCTCCAGACTATGATCACATATTGCCACCACATAGTGACTGAATAATACCACCATACTGTACCACAGTCACCAAGAAAACCATTGGTAACACATTACGGCGTAATGGATTAAAATCCTGCAGTGCCCGCAAGGTCCCCCTGCTCAAGAAGGCACATGTACAGGCCCGTCTGAAGTTTGCAAATGAACAACTGGATGATTCTGAGAGTGATTGGGAGAAGGTGCTGTGGTCAGATGAGACTAAAATTGAGCTCTTTGGCATTAACTCAACTCGCCGTGTTTGGAGGAAGAGAAATGCTGCCTATTACCCAAAGAACACCATCCCCACTGTCAAGCATGGAGGTGGAAACATTATGTTTTGGGGGTGTTTCTCTGCTAAGGGCACAGGGCTACTTCACCGCATCAATGGGAGAATGGATGGAGCCATGTACCGTCAAATCCTGAGTGACAACCTCCTTCCCTCCACCAGGACATTAAAAATGGCTCGTGGCTGAGTCTTCCAGCACGACAATGATCCGAAACATACAGCCAAGGCAACAAAGGAGTGGCTCAAAAAGAAGCACATTAAGGTCATGGAGTGGCCTAGCCAGTCTCCAGACCTTAATTCCATCGAAAACAAACTTATGGAGGGAGCTGAAGATCCGAGTTGCCAAGCGACAGCCTCGAAATCTTAATGATTTACAGATGATCTGCAAAGAGGAGTGGGCCAAAATTCCATCTAACATGTGTGCAAACCTCATCATCAACTACATAAAACGTCTGACTGCTGTGCTTGCCAACAAGGGTTTTGCCACCAAGTATTAAGTCTTGTTTGCCAAAGGGATCAAATACTTATTTCTCTGTGCACAATCCAAATAAATATATATAATTTTGACCATGTTATTTTTTTATTTTTTTTTTATATAATCTATCTCTCACTGGTAAAATTAACCTAGCCTAAAAATTCTTGACTGTTCATGTCATTGACAGTGGGCAAACTTACAAAATCAGCAAGGGATGAAATACTTATTTCCTTCACTGTGTATATATATATATATATATATATATTTTTATATATATATATATATATATATATATATATATACATACATATACAGGGTGGGCCATTTATATGGATACACCTAAATAAAATGGGAATGGTTGGTGATATTAACTTCCTGTTTGTGGCACATTAGTATATGGGAGGGGGGAAACTTTTCAAGCTGGGTGTTGACCATGGCGGCTATTTTGAAGTCGGCCATTTTGTATCCAACTTTAGTTTTTTCAATGGGAAGAGGGTCATGTGACACATCAAACTTATCGAGAATTTCACAAGAAAAACAATGGTGTGCTTGGTTTTAACGTTTCTTTATTCTTTCATGAGTTATTTACAAGTTTCTGACCACTTATAAAATGTGTTCAAAGTGCTGCCCATTGTGTTGGATTGTCAATGCAACCCTCTTCTCCCACTCTTCACACACTGATAGCAACACCGCAGAAGAAATGCCTCCCGATCTGACCCCCTTAGACTTTTATCTTTGGTGTCATCTGAAGGCAATTGTCTATGCTGTGAAGATACGAGATGTGCAGCAACTGAAACTACGGATACTGGAAGCCTGTGCTAGCATTTCTTCTGCGGTGTTGCTATCAGTGTGTGAAGAGTGGGAGAAGAGGGTTGTATTGACAATCCAACACAATGGGCAGCACTTTGAACACATTTTATAAGTGGTAAGAAACGTGTAAATAACTCATGAAAGAATAAAGTAACGTTAAAACCAAGCACACCATTGTTTTTCTTGTGAAATTCTCGATAAGTTCGATGTGTCACATGACCCTCTTCTCATTGAAAAAACTAAAGTTGGATACAAAATGTCCGACTTCAAAATGGCCACCATGGTCAACACCCAGCTTGAAAAGTTTCCCCCCTCCCATATACTAATGTGCCACAAACAGGACGTTAATATCACCAACCATTCCCATTTTATTTAGGTGTATCCATATAAATGGCCCAGCCTGTATATATAAAAGCAAACAAAAGATAAATGGAGTAGCACTGTAGCAAAAAGAGCGATGCGGCTGGTGCAAAGCTTTAAAAAGGAGCGACCTCTCCTCATGGATCATGTAAATCAAGCAGTGAAGAAGCAGTACTCCAGAATAAAAAAAAGTGTGTCAGTTACAAGGTGTATATATAGGGAGCTAAACTCAATTAAGGCTCTTTTCACATTACCGTTAAAGGGTTATTTCCATCTTTATAAATCGATTTATTTAGCTCAAGCTTGTAAAGATATGTATTTTTTTTAATTACCTTTATTTTTCAAAAGTATTTACTTTTCCCGTTATTTCATGTTAAACTTTTGTTCATTTTCAATGTTTATTGCTCGTTTCCTAAGGATATATTCCATACCCATGTAGGTATAGATGTGTATACCAATATGAAAGTATCAACAATAAGGCAAAAACAGCATAATTTAGTGAAAATACAAAAATCTTTATTTAGAATTTATTTATTTAGAATTCAAGCTGACAAAGTCCACAATAAAAAGACATAGACACACAAGACAAGATAAAAAGTTGCCTAAATAGGCAGGTGGACATCACATACAGGAGATATATATTTAAAAAAAATGGATAAGGTAATAACTAACTCTGGTTAATGCAAATAATCATTTGGGTGTTTAAATGGAATAAGTGTCCTGCACGCCCAAGCATATAACACATAATTGAAAACTATCCAAAGCATACAGCCATGATGATCATCCACAATGAATATAGCAGATAGTTATAACATAATGAGACCAGTATAATTAGGGCCGGTTCCAGGTTTATGTGGACCCTTGGGCGACACAGACTTAGTGGGCCCCTTGGCAGGGGATCTCACGGCGGCAGTAAAATGGCAGAAAACGTCACTTTGTGCGCCTGTATAGAAGTTAGGCCCCCAGTTTGTATCCCCATAAATTTAGCCTACTGTAGATAGTGCCACACAGCTCCCCTCCAAGGTAGTGCCACAATGCCCCCTCTCCCAGGTAGTGCCACACAGCCCCATTCCTGGGAGTGCCACACCGCCCCCCTCCCAGGGAGTGCCACACAGCCCCCTCCCAGGTAGTGCCACACGACCCCTCTCCCAAGTAGTGCCACACAGCCCCCCCCAGGTAGTGCCAGACAGCCCCCCTGCCAGGTAGTGCCACACAGCCCCCCTACTTGTAGGTAGTGCCTTTGGGACACCCCCCTAGGAGTGGAATCCCCAACCAGAGCAGTGTCGACGCTGATGTCAGGGGCAACCCCAGAGCCATAGTCCCGGGCAGAGCGCAACTAGCACTTTGCCTGGGACTCCTGACATCTCTTTCCATATATGGATAATGGTGTCCGGAGCAGAGATAAAGTACCGGGCAGAGCACTAGCAAAGGCTCTGCTGTTTTACTGCGACTCTGGGGAAGTCCCTGACATCACTGTCCATATATGGATAGTGATGTCAGGGGCAATACCAGAGCCAATATCCCAGGCAGAGCGCTACTAGCACTCTGCCTGGGACACAGCTCGGCTTCTGATATCACTATCCATATTTGGACAGTGATGTCACGGGCAACCCCAGAGCCAGAGCCCCGGGCAGAGCGCTTTAAGAGCTTTGCCTGGGAGTCTGTAACCTAGTAAATGGCAGAGTAGGGAGCTACCTCTCTGCTCTGCCATAGCATTCAATAGTATCTGCGTCCCAAGGACGCATTCTTGAATGTGGCGTCGCTACCACTGTAGCAGCTATAGCGGCTGCTAGCGAGGCTGCTGGGCATGAGAGGGAGCGTGTTGCGGGCCCTGTATCAGCCGCTATGGCTGCTACAGCAGTAGTTACGCCGCCTCCTAGACATGGGCTCCCTCTAGAAGCAGAATCCCGTCGGCAACACTCTGGCCGGGGATTCCTCTTCTGGAGGAGCCATGACGGCAGCTGAGACGGTGCTGACGCTGGCCCTGAGTATACTGACCCATAAATGTATGCAAGTGATGTCCTCCCACCTCACCCTCCATGTAGGTATGGATAAAGTGCAATAGTGTCAATAACAGATCATATTAAAAAGTACCATACACAACAACACAAAAACATATATAATTTGTGTATACAATTATAATTATTCCCATATTTTTTTTCATCAGGTTAATGAAAGATCGCTGTCACTTATCAATCCGGAGGTGAGGCTGGATACCATATTCTTACATTTGAATATACATCCAATATTGGCATGTATGCCATTGAACTGCGCATGCCCTTATCTAAGCCCGTCCATTGGTCAAAAGAAAACACATACATCTATGTCTAGCGTGATGACTCCACATCTTCTCACAAGAAAGAGAAAAAGACGTGAATGAGTACTGTGTATCTGAGTCAACACTTACAACATCTTAGTATAGGTATCAGCGTTGACAAGATATCTCACCATACCTGCAAGTGGAGATATACACATGTAGAACAGCATCATACCTCCAAGAAACTTGTCAACCTTCAGATAGATATAAATAGCCAAATAATTAGAGTAGTTGTAAAACATTATCCTCCGATTTCAAAATCATTGAGCCCACAAACAGCGCATTAAAATCTGCATTTTGAATGAACATTCATGCTTGAGAAAGGCTCATACTGAGCTGAAACGTCGCACGTGGAATAAAAGGATCGTTTTTCCAAATATATGGTAGTGCTGCCTCACTTTCCTTTGCTCTAGTTGTGGGGTCACTTTTGGACTGTGACCCAGGAGGCGTACACCCGTCTTTGAAAATATTTTTTGGATCCTGTGCTGCTGATCTATATCTGTCTATGTGTATAAACAGTGCCCAACATTCAATCCCGGTTACCTTATGTCCCCAGGGAAAGGGGTACCCCAAACCACCTCGTTCGACAGAACTCCCACCAGGGGTGTAACTAGGAAAGACTGAGCTCCATAGCAAACTTTTGACTGGGCTCCCTCCCCTGGGTGCCACACACAGCCCCCCTTGTAGATAGTGGCCCCCTGTAGAATGTGCCATACACCCCCTTGTAGATTCTGCCATACAGCCCCCCGTAGATTGTGCCATACAGCCCCCATGTAGACAGTGCTATACAGCCCACCATGTAGATAGTGTCACACCCCCCTTGTAGATAGTACCAGCCTTCCCCCTGTAGATAGTGCCCCCTCCCCTTGCAGACAGTGCCATACAGCCCCCCCTTGTAGATAGTGCCCCCATCTCCCCCTTGTATATAGTGTCCCCACCTACACCTTGTAGATAGTGCCATACAGCCCCTATAGATAGTGCCCCCTACCTCCCCCTTGTTGATAGTGCCACACAGCCCCCCTTGTAGATAGTGCCCCCACCTCCCCCTTGTAGATAGTGCCATACAGCCACCCCTGTAGATAGTGCCCCCACCTCTCCTTTGTGGATAGTGCCACACAGCCCCCCTTGTAGATAGTGCCCCACCTCCGCCTTGTAGATAGTGCCATACAGCTCCCCCTGTAGATAGCGCCCCCCAAACAAATAAAACAAAAAAAATGATACTCACCTAGATCCTGTTCCTACAACGGACGGAGCTACTCCAAAGCATCCTCAATGCCGACAGGATCCTTGCGTAGGCTGGCGTGATCCAGTGACGTCATCACTCCAGCATGCGCAAGGATCCTGTCCCTAAGGACGCAGATACTATTGAATGTGGGGTCGCTGCCGGTGTAGCAGCCATGGCGGTAGCACGTGGTGTCACCCGGCATAAGGGGGCCCGTGCTGGCGGGCGGCACAGGCACTCTTATGCCACGGGCCCCATATCATCCGCTATGGCTGCTACAGCGGTAGTTACGCCACTGACCCCCATCCAAGGTCAACACACTATATGACTCTATAACCCACACAAAAGTATATGGTAACGACCCAAGGTTGGAGCTCCAGAGGAAGACATGTTCCTACTGTATATTGACATTTATGTTGAGATTTGGTTCTGGTACAGACATTGGTGGCTGCTGTAGCTTTAAGGAATTTGATGCCAGGAAAAGTGCCCCAGACACCATGTTAGTCAGGATATATTGCCATGCCATAACAGCGTTAGGAATGTGACTCGGCATGACTATGCTGCATTTTAATTATGGGGCTGTGCTTAGTGCATAAAAGGCGACTGTTCCCACCTAATGGAGTTCAGTGCGTGGGCTACGACTGTCACGATCTGTGGGTATGTGGACCCACTGGGCCGTACCACCATAGCGGGATAGCAGCTGGCCAAACAGTGTACCAAGTCAATGTATATATAGTGCAAGCACAAGGGTACCTGTAGTAGTTCAGACAGTAGCAACAGCTAGGCTCAGATGGGACCTTGGCAGCAGACACCAGGCGCGGTGACCGGTAGCAGAGTTACACAACTGGAAAAAAATTCCCCATCATGTAACTCTGCTACCTGTCAATTAACAAGTCATCCACCACAGGGTCTCCCTCTTGACTTTCATTGTTCTCAGCCTTTTGGTTTGTCCTGCAGCTGCTGCCGCCGTGATGAGCAAATGTTATACCCAAGATAGGAAAAGTAACATAAAAGACAATATAACCGGAGAGATAATATTGGTGATATCCATATATTATTTTTATTTTTTTGTAAGTCTAGAGATCCGCAGTGAGAATATGATCTTGTTATTTGAAGAAGGATCTGGCTGTGATTTGATTTGCTTATGAGGGATATTGGGCGTGGTTAGGGGCGTGGCTTCAATTGTCCCTCTTTTCCAAATTCAAAAGTTGGGAGGTATGTATATATATTACATGCACATTAGATATGTACACATACATATCTATATAGATATATATCAAAGACTGACTATATATTGACACAAAAGACCACCTGAGAAAGAGCAAACCACTGCACTATTTTTCCATTACCTAGAAAGCATACATGACACGGCTACAGGATCACCTGAGACTGCTCACCTCCCGCGGAGGGATACGGGTTTTTTTTTTTTTAATGCTCTATTTCCTTTTGCTACAGGATTAGAATGAGTGGAGGACACAGAATGAGATCTGTGAAGCACTGATGGGCGGGAAAGGTTTGCTGGTGATTGACGGCTGGCTAGTCCTATCAGAAGAGAGCTTTTCGGCAGAAAGAGGCGGAGCCGCTTCCCATTGTTCCGTTGCAGCGGGCAGCTTGTGAACTGAGCAGAGCGGCTGACATTGAGTAGTGAGGCAGCGTAAGAGGCACACACACACAGGGGAAACATTCCCGGCCACGTAAGTACTACAGACCGAGGAAGATGATGTCTTGTTGAAAGGGATCGGCCTCAGCCATCCCTTCTCTTCTCCCTCCTACCTCTACAGAAGAAGACTCTGATTCTATAGGGAGAATTTATATAGTTACCTGATCTATTGCAAGGCAATCCTCTCCCATCCAGGACACAAAGCACCGCCTCACGAGCCGCAACTGTCTTCTGCTGGAGTTTACAGGAACCATCATCGATCTCCTCTGTCCTTGGTTGAACTTTCCTATGCAGGGCTCATCCTTGCCTATTGTTCACCCATCTGATGTGCCACCTTGGCTTGGTGCATGACTGCTTCACCCATTGCTGCTAATCTTCCACCAGGACTCTATAGCACACCATTGCCCGAGCTCCACACGCCATCTACAGTTAACACCAAGTCAACTTTGTTATTGTGAAGCTCATGTGGCAGAAAAACCCAACGTTAGAAGAACTGAAGATTATTTTATTTTCTTGGGATTGATATTTTTGGAAAGGAATTCTATTCAGTAAATATTTACCTCTCTATATAAATCTATTTTTGGAAAAGGTGAGCGGATTTGCACAAGAACTGGATCGAGCGTTCAACTCAACGTTCTAGAACGTTACCGTTTCCTGAAGCGTTCCCAACGTTCTAAACGCCTCCCGAGAAGCTAGAATCTAGCTGCCTTACCCCCAAAGCCCTCCAACATTTTTCTTCCATTCAAGACCTATTTGCTGTTGCACAACCCCCCCCCCCCCTTTCCTTGACATTGTCTCTGCACATATACATTGCCGATCACCAACATTGGAAAGACCCCCAAATAAAGAAGCACAAAGTCCTCAGTTACCCCAAATAGCCTTGGATTTGGCTACTTTTTCATACTCATGAACATACAAAGGTCGAACCCTATATCAATCACAAGGTATGGGAGATCTAGGAATAAGAACCAGGATTTTGAAGAGTTGTCATCCATAAGGTGTACAGAACCCAGCCAGAGCTTCAGCCCCAATCTCGGCTCCCCAAGCCCCCCAGAGACTCCCAACTCGTCGCATTGCGTTTCCTGCATTGGGAAATACTTATTGTTGGAGCCTCTGGAGGGAGACCACGTTTTTCGAGCGGTGCATCTGCATAGTGGAGAGGAACTGCTCTGTAAGGTACGTGATCCTTGTTATTTATTGTATCCTATAAGATCTGTCCTACTTGTTTGTTCAGTCATCAGCCTGCCCCTTTAATTCAATGGCTTCTGCTTTTGTATGCTGCCTGTGACTGTAGACCTCATATTGTGATGGAGATGATCAGGAAGGTTCAGACCTGCTTTGATTTTCTACTTTTGGGAAAATCCCTTTAAATAATAGTCTGCAGGTGTGCCTATAACTTTAGTAGTCACAAAGGTTTAAAAAAAATAAAAATCCCTGCTTTGATCTTTCATTTGCTAGTAGCTGTGGCTACAAAGACCCTTGTGGCACCAAAGAAGCAGTAGATCAAATGAGGCATTGTAGACCCCATCATCATCACTGGGTGCCCTTTGATTTTTCACTTCCTAAGCTCCACTATTGCTGTGTCTGCAATATTTGGAAACCACCTAAGCAAACGATCTCCCTCTGCTTATGTCATTCAGCTTCCATTCATTGTTTGCCTTCATCCTGTAGAAAGGCAACATCCAAAGCCGGTCTCCTCCATTCATTCCTTCATTCATTCATAAACAATGGGGCTTGAATGATGTAATTGCGAGCTGTAGACAGCCACATAATTCCCTATGGAGGATAATATGGCGACCCATTCTGAAGGCTTTCAATGGAATACTTTATGCGATGCAATAAATATATTTATGGGGGGGGGGGGGGGGTGATGGTATTAGCCAGTTGTGGATGACTCATGCGTCGCCCTGTTTATCAATGACCTTCATTCTTTATTTTACTGCTAAAGTTCGTTGTAATTCAGACCAATGAGTTGCATAAGCTGCCGGGGGAGCGCAGTCCCAGCCTAATGTAACTTTCTGCTGCAAGGATTGCGTCTTCTATGTACGTGTTGTGCTGGTGACATATGTCGCAATGTGTGTCCTCTTGTGCGGTTGCGGTGCTGCATGTCTGTACCCTGTGGTGGGCGACATTTCGACGCTATAGTGGAACATGTTTTACCAAGGTCGCGCAGTTCTGTTCCTGCATAGGGTTCTATAGAAATTGTATTTTCAGTTCAAACTATTTTTTGCAGTGTTGATCCAGAAGGCAAAAACCAAACCGCTTTGAGGTCAATTGCAATATATTTTTTTTCTAGGACCTTGCGCACACGTAATCCCTACTGATCTGTATATGATGCCATAGGCACGTCATGTGCCGCCATATGGTGCCCTAGTCTATACTCCGATGTAACACTAGGGCCTCTGTATAAAATCGGGGGAACGGTATAGGCCCATAGCAGATCCGTGCAACACTGACCCGTAATACGGCCATGTTCTTGGCCCTTTGCGCCAATTCCGAATTGATCCATGTCACAGCAGATTACTAATGTGTTTTTAAAGCCTAATACGTGCGTGTTTTGGATGTGACACCTGGACCACAGTTCAACCCTATGGTGTCTTAGTCCAATTCAGCAGAACAGCAGGCGGTGGTCTGGGTTTTGCAGCCATAACACTGACTCTAAACTGCGCCTCTTTGAAGGAGGCCTATGCATTATTGCAGCCCCCCCCCCCCCACATTCTCCTATGCAGGATCAGCAATACTAAATGAATAAAAAGGATGCCATAAATGTTGTGTGTGTCTGGGTCTATATACAAAGGATTAAAAAAAAAAAACGCGTGTGGTACAAAACCACTTAAAAAAAAAACCGGAGCTGATTTTTCCAGGCAGAATTTTCTGCCTGCAAAAAAAACTCCATGTGAACATACACTAAGGGTAGTATAAAGAGTTAATACGCTGATCTAGCAGACCTGCGGCTATAATGGACGCCATATGCGTTGATTGAGGACGCGTGGTTCCTATTCAGACCCGGCTTATTTCTGGGACTTCCACGTGAGGCTCCGTCTCCTGCCACTCGTCTCAATTCTTTTGTCTCTTCTCTTCCCCCCGCGCAGGTTTTTGATATTCGCTGCTATCAGGAGTCGTTGGCGCCCTGTTTTTGTCTACCTATACACAGCAACATTAACCAAATAGCGGAGATCATCCTCGGAGAGGCTAAAGCCTACGTGTTCTTCGAGAGGAGCCATGGGGACATGCATTCTTTTGTTCGTACCTGCAAAAAGCTCAAAGAGGAAGAAGCTGCCAGACTGTTCCACCAGATCGTGTCGGCTGTCGCGCACTGTCACGATGGAGGGGTCGTGCTGCGAGATCTGAAACTTAGAAAATTTGTCTTCAATGATGAAGAACGGTAAGATTTTTATACGCGCCTCCTATAGCTTCTGTCTAGATGTAGCAGTGTTGAATATGTTAAACTCTCCGGCGCTGCATTGTCTATGATCAGATAAACACATGGTGCTACATCTTACAAACTCAACTCTGCTATGCCAGCAAAACCAACAGGAATGAATACATGTAGTAATTTTATTAACTTTGTATCATTTGTGTATTTGTATTTATAGCCTTAGAAACATTGTTTTATTGTCCTTTCCACTGTAGTTCAAAAAGAGTAGCAGAGAACCCTCACCCGAGGAGCTTACAATCTAAAGTGAATTGCTAGCTTTATTTTCTTTGTTTGCAGTAACAACCGTTACAGGGAGTAGAGGTATATAGCATCTGTGGAATCCATGGAATGTGGGGTAGTGAACTTGTCCTGCAGCAAAATGTATTCCGTCACTTGGTCTTTAAGCAGCGACCTCTTCCCAAGGGACAAATAATTGAACCTGCATCAGAAATGTGGACGTGTGATTATTTAACTAATTTATAGTTCTTAGGATAGTGGATTTGTCATAGTGAACACTTCTTTACCTGGGAGATATAAGGGTACGTTCGCATGCTCGCGGTTTTTGCCGCTTACGTTCATACTTGGAAAGCGAAACCGTGAATGGGAATTGTCTATTCAAAACTAAAACTGTCAAAACGCTGACTAAAATAACTTCTTTAACACTTAATTTCCAAATATAGCAGAGCTGAGTTTGTCTCTAAGTGCAACTGTTATCACAATGGAAGATTTGTATTAATGCTGGATTACCCCCAGTATGTCCCCTGAATATCAACTTGTCGATTTAATATGGCGCAACTATGGTCCGAAAAAGTGACCGGGGGCTTCTTTTATTTTGCTGCAATTGCTTTAAGGCTCGTGACTGTTTTTTTGTTTTCTTCCAGATCGGTGTTCCGCATATTATAGAACAGGTTTTTGCATCCCGTCTCACCCGTTCTAGCATACGGGTCTCTTACCTGTGATTATGTAATACTGCTACATCTCTGTACACCACTAATGCAGCCCTAATGACAAACTCAGCTCTGCTAAATCGAAGTGTACATGAGCGCATATTCTCTCCCTAATGTTAAACGCCTGCCAGTGCCATCTTTTCCGAATAATCCATTTTTATTTTCCGTCTTGTCTCCTTTCCCCCCCGTGTATCGTACATAAAACGTGCGCGCAGACCTGAGCCAACGATTACAGTAATGGCCTCTTAAGCAGCGTTTGACGCTTTGACCTTTGTGGTTAAATATTCTCCACATGATACGGGCAGAATATAATGGTACGGTGGATCTGTGAGCGGGGACTCGCGGTGTCCGTGCTGGGACTCGCTCGCTTCAGAGAGATCTGTCTCCACAATTACAGTAGAAACGTGGAATGTACTAATTCCCACAAGTCGTTGTCTTCGGTACTCATCTGCTTCTGAGTAAGTTGGGTGGGAAGAAATGACCGCCATTACGTCTCACCCAACTTACCCAGGCTCCTGAACGGCAAATCTGCATTTTAAGCCCATTCTGCATGGGAATGCCCACTTTTTAGGCAAATCTGCATAAACTTCACCCCTTTCGTGGTACAGTGCACAGGATTGTCCCTCCAAAATTTGGACTTTTTTCAAGTATGCACAAGGAACTGACGGTGGTTTTGGCTCCCATGCCTTTAAGGGGTTGTCTGCATTTTTATTGAGGTTTCTTGACTATAAGCCGTTCACTGACCCCAAGAGATCGGCTGTAATCAATGAGTGAACCTGGAAGGAAGGGTCTGGTTTTTCCTGCAGCGCCACCACAGGTGAACTGAAGAATGGCTTATAGATGAAGGTCCTGAGCACTGGAACTCTCCTATTAGCAGCTCCCTGATGGGGGATTTGATTTCATCATTCTTGACTATTTCAAGTACCTAATATTTATTCTACATTTTGAGGCTTTCCTTGTATGGTCTTGTTGAATCACATCGCGGTTCTGTGTAGCATTGGTGACTAGGCCAGAGACTTTGTTTATTTTATGTATAATCCATTCCGAAGCATCTAGAAGACATAGGGGATGTAGAGGAGGAATAGACTGGACGCGGGGGCTAAGATAATAGGAGGATCAACTGTAGCCGATGTTTGTCTTCAAAACTGGTCCTACTCCCCGTTCTGGAAGGTTCCTCCTGGGTGTTTTTTGTATTTTTAATGCAGATTATGTCTACCAAATATTAGGAGCCACATATTCAGTCCGCCTAAAGATGTGCAACCTGCCTACCATTGCGTTGTTGCTGTTTTCGGCTTCTAATTTTATAAAATGTCGTCCACCCCTGCCTCCGTTGGCATCCCTCTTTGGCGTTCGAGGACCTGTCACTATTAAGTTGAGCTGATTTACTGATCTAAATAACACCGTCTCTCTGATTTCAAGAGCGGTTTTTCTTCTTTTTTTCCCGGACTACCCTGTTCCAGAGATATGGACCACTGTGGTGTTGGCTCCCTATATGCTAATTTGCTGTTAGCCAACGGGGTGGAGCTAACTTCCCTGCCTCTGATGCCGACCAATCAGCATGAGGCAGCTTGAGGGTAGTTCACGTCCTGTTGGCTAACTACAGCAAATTAGCATAGAGGGAGCCAACACAACAGTGGACCATATGTCTAGAATGGAGGGTTCCAGAAAAAAAAGAAAAACAACGCTGGAATCGAGAAGACAGTGGTGGTCAGGTCAGTTGAACATATAGGACCTAGTGACAGGTCCTCTTTAAGCTGGCCATTCATGGTTCCATATGTTGCAACTTCTTAGAATTTTTCTGATCAGCCAGATGTCCATTGTGGGAAGTTCTCCTATGTTGTTTTGCACAGAACTGCTGTAATTCCTGTGGCGGTACTAAAGAAAGCCTCACCACCTATATAGGTCATAGTCTTGCCAACCCCAATGGAGTGTTGAGCATATTTGATTGTTGGACGCTCTTGTCTTCTAAGGTTCTTGGCTCAGCCATCTGTTCTCTAAGTGATAATCTCAATGCATTTTCATTTACAGAAAAAAAAATTATGAATAGAATGCAAGGGCTACAGTGAAGACTGACACACAGCAGCAGGAGAGAGATGTAGGTGGCAACTCTTATTGGCGTTATAAAGCTGACATTAGTGACTTTCACGGGCGATGCCCTTTGTTACAATGTTTTCCTATGGTAATGGATGGTATACGCCATTGTGTTGCAGCTGTAATGTGTCTGTTTTACTTGCTCGGTGTGAGGCCGGCTTTATTTAATGAGCGGTCTCCTCTGGATTCCTTTGCCTGTAACAATGCTTTTCTTGTCATTTTATGGCAGTCAGCTGATTTACTTTTGGTAGCGCTAACCTCCGTGACCTCCGTCATATTGAATAGAACACAAACATGCCTCGAGGAAATAGTTAATCTGCTTTAGCACAGAATACAATGTAATCTGGTTTACATAAAATATGATGTGTCCGCTAAGCGAGGCTGTGGAGTGTGGGCTTCCTGCTTGAAGGAAACTTCTAGATTGATCATCGATGTCCCCATTGGTTTTGTATACAAGTACATTGTGAATGGCCCTTTAACAAATGGATTGTCCTCCAGTACTTGTGGGTGGCCAGTCCTGCTTTCCATATGTGAAACCAAGTGAGGACCGCCTATGGCACGTTCTATAGGTGTTCTAGGTGTAAAGTGTTATTGAGGTCTGTTGCGTCATAGTAATGAATGTATAATAATAATCCTATATTGTAACGTTCTTGCAAAATCAAATTATGATCCCCTTCCTCCGTGAGTTCCCCCATAAGGACTGTCAGGTACACATTAAAGGGCCACCACCATTCCAATACGTTCATCTCACTGGTGGCTGGTACAAGCGACATAGCTTTTGAGACCGATTGCCTCTGATCATGGCCGCTTTCAGACCAGCGTAATACGGGTCCTTTTTTTTGCGCCCATACTAAGGATGCAATACCCAGACCTCCCGTGGTTCATGAAAACAACATCAAAGGCTTCTATAGTTCTCGACTCTAGTTCTGATGGACTGCAGGAGGGTGTTGCACCTGTGAAGAATCACCCATATTACGCCAGTTTGAAAGTGCCCATTGATTGGAATAAGGAAAAGTGTTTTTTTTTAGAAATGGCACCACTTTTGTACATTGAGTGTTTCTGGCATTGCTGCAGTTGAGTGAATGGGGCTGATATCTGCAATACCAAGCACAGCCCATGGACATGAGTGGTGCTTCTTCCTTATTTTTTTTTTTTTTTTTATTGGGGGGGGGGGGGCGCACATCTGCTTCACTACTCGGACTAAGGCCTAGTTCACATCTGTGAGGCTCTGTTAGGGGTCTCCATCGCAGGTTCCGAGAAATGCCTGAAACCGCACATCATCCTGAAATATTTCCAGTAAAACCACGGGCACCCCAACGGGAAGCAGACTAAACCCATTAAAGCCCAATTGGTGCCGTCGGTGGTGCAACGGAACTGGCACTTCCAGTTACTTCCTTGTTTGGTTCCTCTGACGGACAGAACAAATTGACCGGCGCAGGTGTAAACCTAGCCTAAGAATCCCTGTTGTGCCGGGTTCCATCATCTGTAAGGAGACTAGTGGAGGCCTGAGGGCTCCCTCAACTGCATCATAGCTATGGCTCCTGCCATTGTAGCTGCACCCTAGAGCCCAGGGGCTGCTACTTAGATATGTCCACTACTAATCGCTACATAACTGCTTGAACAGAATTTTCAACTAGACAAGAGGATTGCTTAAAGGGGTTTTCCTCATTCTGACGACCTATCCATTGGATAGACCATCAGTATGTGAATGGTGGGTTTCCGACACCTGAACCCCGCACCGATCCGCTGATCCAGCTGCGTCCAGGCACAGGATGTCTGGAACGGTATGCAGTAGTTGGAGCCGGAAGCAGATGGCTCCATTCGGCAGAACTGCAGCTCGGCCGCTATTCTTTGACCGGAGCCGTCTGCTTCTGGCAATATTGTCCGGTGCCCGTAGGCAGCTGGTGGGGCGTATCGGTGCAGGGTCCGGGTGTCGGACACACACCGATCATATGCTGATTACCTATTCGGCGGATAGGTAATCAGTTATCAGGATATGGAAACCCCCTTTAATTTATTTATTAGAATTCATCTTTGTAAGCTTTTCATTTTTTTTTTTATTTTTTTTTTTTTCAAAGAAACTCTCTAATGAATTTTGCAGGTAGATATACTTTAATTTACCTGCTTGACCACCAAAAAGTTTTCAGATGTAGGAAATACTTAAAGCTCTCGTGAGATGCCTTCCAGGGTTTTTTTTTAACTCTCCCCACCCCCCCATCCTTTACGGCTGTATCCAGTGCTTCTCTGCTGCAGGGTGTATATGACCAGTAGTTGAGATGTTGAAGTACGTTCTGCTGAGTCCGCATTTAGTTGTATCGTGACAGTAGTCCAAACTGCAATGTAGGTGTATGAATAAACAAGCTTTATGCTGGAAAAAGGCCTTTGGCAGTGAGGGGAGCGTATGATGGAAGCCGTCAGATCAGCACATTCCTACACCAGCAATGCGTACATTTGACCATTGCTCGGTGTTCTGTTTGCTTGCCACGCTGAGCTGTGCATAAAACCCACGTGGCCTCTAACGGTATGTAGTGGTAAGGTCTTGTGTAATGCTAGCTGTCAATGTGTAACTGGAAACCTTCACTGTGTGCATGTATATCTGGTATACCCATAAGCCGGTGTAGACGAGACCCTGTGGAAACTAGGCCAAACCAGACTTCCTTTTTTGTTTGTTCCGTTTAAATCTAGCTGACCAATATTCGAATTAACCCGAAAGCTTAGGCTCCTTGGCTGCCTGGAATGTGGAATCTGTCCAGACCCGCCATAGACATGTTGGATGTTCTTCAACAATTGAAGGCCCTTGGTTGAGTATCTTATCAAAAGAAACCAGTACCGTTTTTTCCCTCTAAGCATTTGGGATGACCTGACCGTTTCATTGGATTTCAAAAAACGTCTCCGTACAGTGTAAACTTTTTTTTTTTTTTTTCTTCTTCTGAGATTTATAGGATTACTCGTTTCACCTATGGTGGTGATGCAGGGAAATCGTACAATTGCTGCCAAGTTACTTCAGATTATAGCTGATCACTAGAGATACGAACAGCTGGACACTGTTCTTAGCTATTCTCGGGGGTGGCTTTTCTTACAAAAATGGAATACAACCTATTTAAATGACTTTTGGCTTATAGATTTGTGTGTTGGCTACTGCCTCCTAGAACCGCAAGTCCACTTATGTCATACATTTTTTTTTTTTTTTTATGTGTAACTGATCCATTTAAAGAGGCTCTGTCACCAGATTTTGCAACCCCTATCTGCTAGTGCAGCAGATAGGCGCTGCAATGTAGATTACAGTAACGTTTTTATTTTTAAAAACGAGCATTTTTGGCCAAGTTATGACCATTTTTGTAGTTATGCAAATGAGGCTTGCAAAAGTCCAAGTGGGTGTGTTTAAAAGTAAGGGTATGTGCACACACACTAATTACGTCCGTAATTGACGGACGTATTTCGGCCGCAAGTACCGGACCGAACACAGTGCAGGGAGCCGGGCTCCTAGCATCATAGTTATGTACGATGCTAGGAGTCCCTGCCGCGCTGCCGGACAACTGTCACGTACTGTAATCATGTTTTCAGTACGGGACAGTAGTTCCACGGAGAGGCAGGGACTCCTAGCATCGTACATAAGTATGATGCTAGGAGCCCAGCTCCCTGCACTGTGTTCGGTCCGGTACTTGCGGCCGAAATACGTCCGTCAATTACGGACGTAAATAGTGTGTGTGCACATACCCTAAAAGTCCAAGTGGGCGTGTATTATGTGCGTACATCGGGGCGTTTTTAATACTTTTACTAGCTGGGCGTTCTGACGAGAAGTATCATCCACTTCTCTTCAGAACGCCCAGCTTCTGACAGTGCAGATCTGTGACGTCACTCACAGGTCCTGCATCGTGTCGGCACCAGAGGCTACAGTTGATTCTGCAGCAGCATCAGCATTTGCAGGTAAGTAGCTACATCGACTTACCTGCAAACGCTGATGCTGCTGCAGAATCATCTGTAGCCTCTGGTGCCGATGTGGCCGACACGATGCAGGACCTGTGAGTGACGTCACAGATCTGCACTGTCAGAAGCTGGGCGTTCTGAAGAGAAGTAGATGATGCTTCTCTTCAGAGCGCCCAGCTAGTAAAAGTAGTAAACACGCCCCGATGTACGCACATAATACACGCCCACTTGGACTTTTGCAAGCCTCATTTGCATAAATACAAAAATGGTCATAACTTGGCCAAAAATGCTCGTTTTTTAAAAATAAAAACGTTACTGTAATCTACATTGCAGCGCCGATCTGCTGCAATAGCAGATAGGGGCTGCAAAATCTGGTGACAGAGCCTCTTTAAGCTGTGTCTGTAATGTCCGCTCTTCTAAAGGCCCTTTTACAGCGGCCGGTGCAGTGAGCACCGATTAACAAGGCATCGTTGATCGGCGCTCGCTTGCTCCGGTCACACGGAGCTATGGATGGGGACGAGCGGTTGTTACTCCAATGGCTCGTCCCCATACATTGTCGGCAGTGCCACTCCCTGTCTACACAGAGATGTTCTGCCGACAACGATAATCCTTTACTTTTTTAATACTATACGACCAGCAGATGATCGAGCTTTTGTATGATAATCGTCCTGTGTAAAAACCCCTTTACATTACATGTGTAGACTTGTGGTTTCTTTATTGAAGGTGAATAGTTTATCATTAGTTCAAATTTCACACCTACTTTAGTTAATTGGTTCACGGCCGGGTACATGGCAGAAGCGAGATAAATACTTTTGGAGATTTATTGCCGGTGCCTGTTTCTTAGGCTTGAGATATAATATAATGTTACTATAATGCGTCGTTTGGGAAACCGGAGTACAGATTTCCATCTGTTTTTAATAAAATAGCCATGTAGAGTCCAGTGACACTGAATGTCTGGGGAAAAATATTGTAAAGGGGTTGTACTAGGTTAGATAAATATGGCAGTTTCCACAGAAATGGCACCATCGGTTGTCTGTTTTTGCAGTGAACGGTGCTGAGCTGCAATACCATGCAAAACCTGTGGACAGGTGTGGCAATGTTTTTGAAACTAACATCCATTTTTTTTTTTTTTTTTTCAATTCCTGTACAACCCTTAACTTTTTGTTATCGTTGTTCGGGGTGCACATGTGGACCCTTAGGTGTTAGCATCTCCATATAGTATAGTGAACTAATCATAGCGACATGGTTATCATAGCATTACTGGAACTTGGCACCATAAACCTAACTGTGTCACTGACAGACCACGCCAGGCTGTCAAACTTATCAAAGGCATTTGACTCCTGGGTCAGGTTCACATACCAGGCGCTGAGAACTGGAAGTCCGCAAGATACTCTACTACTATTAGACAGAAATTATTATTTGTGCGAGTATAGTTGACACCACTTAGCCCATTGCAATAGTGTTTTTAAAGATCTTTTTGTAAATAAAGCTTAAAGGGGTTGTCTATGAAGAAAACCCCGGTCCATGTGCACTTTTAGGGCATGTTGATGTGGTAGAGGGGGGGGGGGGGGTTCCCTCCTCTGAGACAGAACCGCTCGGATGGACCTGGGCCGGTCATGTAATTAATGGCTATTTTTGCCTGCTGATCACCGGGGGTGAGAGAAGCCGATCCCAGCCCTGGCCACTGTTTTTGTCACATTTTGGTGAAACTGCTGTAAATACATTGATTAAATCTGCTCATGGTCTATCAATTCCTCAGCATTTTCCAGATCTGGTGGTTGTTGGGAAATGGAAACGTTCAGGTTTATATCCTGGGGATGAAAATGTTTGATCCTATCCAAGTGGCACAGGTGAGGACTCATTAAATGTATCGCAGGTCTTTCGTGTATGGGGGCTTGCACCTGTCACTTGATTACGAGGTCCTGTCTTCCAATATATACGGGGGGGGGGAATGATTCTGGTCCATGTTTACATGATTGATTTCCCCTTCAAAGACCATTCTTGTTACCAAGCCCTTCTAAAATGACTTGAGACTCGAGTGTCACGACGGCTATAGTCTACATTGTTGGACCATAGTATGAGTGTACATGTATGCTACATCATACATCTCGCAAGGCAGGGGGCGAATGCTCTTAAAGGGGTTGTCTCCTCATATAAATTGGAGCCATCTCCCTGCCGTGGGTCCAGACCCGAGGACTCTTGTGACCTGCCAGTGATTTCCCCTGCGGTGGCGGCTGCAGTTAAAATATATTTGTCCACGTCCTCCGATAGGCGATATGAGCGAGGGTGGAAATGATGGCCCCAAGTATATGTATACGAGGTATATATTTTTTTCCTTCGTTACTGATGTCTTTATCTGCTTTGAGGCGGTGGAGACCCCGTCCTTTCATTACCTGACATTTTTTTCTTCTTGTAATACATGTTGTTTGACTTTGGAGGGCTGAGAAGATACGCAAAGACATTACCAGGTCTTTAGAGATGAAGCTGAATGCAAAATGTTTTCCATTACCAGTGAGGGAAAACCACAGAAGTGCAACAATAATTCTTAGAGACGGAATCTACGTCTTTGTTTCCTTGGAAACAGGCAGGGAAATCCGTGAAAACAATTCTGCAAAGATTTTTTTTTTTTTTTTCGAGATTCCTCTTTAAATCCCCTCTTGTCGGAGATATTGTGTAGGGGCTTCTAGAAGATTAAATTCATCGTAAACCTTTCCACGTTCTCAAAAGGCCCTTTTTTTTTAATTGGTAAAGAACTTGGATTATAAATGGAATTTGAGCTTGATGTGTGGTCTCCGAGAACGGGGGATGTGCGCGCGCGCGTGTGTGTGTGTATATATAGAGGTGCGCGTGTATATATAGAGGTGTTGATCTGTGAAATGGTTTTCTAACCATTTCATTGATCAGGTTGTTGTTTTGCTACTCCACAGACGTCTATAGAGTGAATGCCGCAATTCAATTTCCTATCAAAGTGCCTTTGTCTTGCATGGGGATCCCTGTCTGTTACCATGGAGACAGATGCATTTCCTGTTTCTAAGTGCCATGGCGTCCTGATTTAAGCTTTTGCGGTTTCATTCACCACTAATGGGGAAGCATTCACAGGCTCAATTGCTTCCTCTTTTGACGTGCTCGTGACTTCAGCTCTGAAACCCAATCTAATCCGTCATCGTATTGATCTAGTGTATCCCCCCCCAATAAACCGAAATGAAAGATCCCTACTGACGACATTCATAAATGTTTACATGTGTCTGTATGAAATGTCTCTTTCGGGCCTTGTTGACCATATGAATGGTGTTCATCTAGAATGTAATGTCACAAGCTTGAAGGCTTTGCCACACTGGCATTGATTTCTAGAGGGACTTTAACGTACTTTTACAGGGACCAGTGATGGCGCCGGCGCTGATCACTAGGACAAAGCGGCGCTTCATTATAAGCTTGTCAATGCTGAACACCAGGAGAGCGGTGGTGCGTTGTGTGCTTGCCAAGCACACAACATGGCGCCACCCAGTGTTCAGTGCCGACAAACGCAAAGCACCGCTCTGCTCTCCTGTTTATCAGTGAACGGTAAGCAAGTTAAAACTGAAGCGCCGCTCTTCTGTCCTAGGGATGCAGCGCTCCGCTCTCTCCCCCCTGTGTTCAGCACCACAGCGTACAACTGCCCTGGACACCGGGAGAGGGGTGCATGCCGGAGATGGAGGCTCCACGTGCAAGCTGTGCCACAAGTTGCCGACTCCTGATCTAGACCATCTTAGGAGGGGTAGAAAAAACTATTTATATACTCTAAATATGGCAGAACAAATCCCTGGATCAATGACCCATCTCCAGTAAACTAATACACACAATTTGTAATCTGTCTTACAAGAGAGGCGTTTGGGCCACTTTTTAAACCCTTTCAATAAATTAACCATCACAGCGTCGTGTGGCGGAGCGTTCCATAGTCGCACTGCTCTTACAGTAAATAACCTACTTCTATGTTTGTGTAGAAACCTTTCCTCTAAATGTAGTGGCTGCGCCCCTTGTTATAGTTAGTCCTAGGTATTAATAAATCATTCGACAAATCTACTTTCCATTGATATGTTTATACGTAGTTATTTGGCCACCCCTAAACTGTCTCTTTCCCAACCAAATGATGCCCCGGTTTTGATACTTAGCACTGCAGTTCACCCATTCCATTTGTTACTTTTGGTTGCCCACCTCTGAACCCGCTCAAGATCTACTGAATTCAACACTGGTACCCAAATCTATACACCATATGCTACGTGTACAAGCATTTATGGGATCTTTTACATTTCAAGCAGAAGGTTAAACTTAAGATACAAGCGGATTCTTCACCAACTTATCATTTTGTATGTTTATAAAACTCGTTAGCTGATCATGGGGATTTTGGTAGGATCTCTTCCCGCATGTAATTTCTTTCATACACCGTAGAATTTCAGCAGATCCTAACAAAGCTGCCATGATCAGTTTAAGACTTCTGTTGACTAAACCACCAACATGCTGCTATGCATCTAAGGTTGTTTTTCAAACCGTCTCACATCAAAAATGGTCGTTTCGGGAATAGCATGTAAGATAATTATTTCTTACAGAGAGGAATCTGCGGAAGGAGTTCAGTGGTATCGGGCGCTTGCGCACATAAAGCTGAGGATCGTACGCTCCACTGCATGTGCAGTACACTGTCCTATACTTCATGTGCGCAATGTGCATTCCCCGAAGACTCCCGAGCTCATCTCGGTAAATTGTAATTTACTTTACGAACTATTCCCGAAACGGACGTTTTTCATATGGTCCGGTTTGAATACCAAACTCCATCTGTATAACCGCATTCTGGTGGTTTAGTGGCTCCAAACCTAGTGACTGGTTCTCTTTTTAAGTCCTTTAATGTTTTGTTATGCCTATTTTGACTTCTGAACTAAATTTAGTTTTTCTTTCTATTTTTTGTATTCAGGACTATGGTGAAATTGGAAAGCCTGGAAGACGCCTATGTTTTATCAGGAAATGATGACTCTCTTTCGGACAAACATGGTTGTCCAGCTTATGTGAGCCCAGAAATCCTTAACACAAATGGTAGTTATTCAGGCAAAGCTGCCGATGTTTGGAGTCTAGGTGTCATGCTCTACACAATGTTGGTTGGACGATACCCATTTCACGACATTGAGCCTAGCTCCTTGTTCAGCAAAATACGTCGTGGGCAGTTCAACATTCCAGAGACACTATCCCCGAAGGCAAAATGCCTTATACGTAGCATACTTCGCCGGGATCCATCGGAGAGGCTCACATCTCAAGAAATTCTGGACCATCCTTGGTTTTCCACAGATTTCAATGCATTGAATTCAGGATTTGGTGCTAAGGAAGTGTCAGATCAACTGGTGCCTGACGTCAATATGGATGAGGAAACGGACCCTTTTTTTAACTGAGCACAAGACTTTCCTTTTCGGTACTTGAGGTGACCATAGCCACATGAAGGAGTCCTTCCGGACCGTAGTATTCAGAATCTGTATTGTCCCAGGATGGTGGCTGGTAACAAGGCCACCCTGGGCTTCTTGGGTTTTGAGAAGACTAGTCTGCAAGGAACTACTCTACACATGTAGCATTAAGGCTGCTATACAGTTAGTCTTTTATTTTATAAATGTGTTTTATGTTTGTTTTTAACTAGCATGGATAAAAGTGTAGCTTCACCCTGTATGGAGCCAAGGAGACTGCACAAGCCAATTCCAGTGCAGCTTTGTCACTCCTGTTAATAGCAATTTTTGTCAATGTTTTGCCACGCACATCCTGGCATCGCACTGTTAGAAGTTTTTTCTTGTGCCATTGTTCAGGGAACGTACAATTGGCTACATTTTTTTTACTTAATTTTTTTAATTGTGCCAAATTGGTACAGTGATATAAAAAACAAAACAAAGTTTGATGCACTGACGTAAAAAGTGGGTGCATTATTTTTTCTCTTTTTTTATTTTTATTTTTTTATTTTATTTTATTTTTTTAAACCTATTTTGATCTCCTCCTTTTTATTTGGTCTAATTTTAAACTACTTAATATTCATGTCAGGAAATGACATTTTAATGCTTTGTTCCCTTAAGGGAAAGTAATTCATTTAACAAGCTGTTCTGTTTTCTGTTCAATGATTTGCTACAGGAAGCTGTTCTACTTCAGACTGATGCATCATTGCTATGCTTGCGGCAGACAACATTACCTTTTGGAAAAAAACAAAACAGGGTTTTTATTTGCTGGCCTCCACAAACGCCACCTTGCACTTATAGCCAGGAAAAAAAATATAAAAAATAAAAGTATATGCGCGCTGCAGAGCCATTGTTAAGGGATGGCCTACTAATAACTCGTCTCCCACATCATCCGGTTTTACTTTTTTTTTTTTTTTTTTTTTTTTCCCCACCTTGGGAGAGTTTATTTTAAATAACATTTTCAAAGGAATTAGTTTTATAAGCTTATGACTATCCACTAAGGTCTCCCCTCCCCCCCCCCCTTCCCATCACCCCTGCACGGACATGCATTAAGTGCACCTTTTGTATTGTCAAGAATTATTTATTTTCATGAAAATGTCACAGTAGTGATGTATTAAGCCAGTACTTCAATTAAATTACGGGTTGACTTACAATGACATATTACATGCTGTACTTAACACTTCTCTTTAATTATTTTTTTTCAGTGTATTTTGACTTTTTTTTTATCATATAGCTTGTATTGACTATAAAAGGCATTTTCCCCACCTTCACCAACTCTGTATTGCTATATAATAAAATATAAGCATAAATATTTGTGTTTTTCCCGTACCTCAGTTGTTCCAATTAACCTGCTTGTATCTGTTTTGTGAAATGGTCAAGTTTTTGGGTAGGTACATGTAAACTCGAAGTATGTAAATGTTACTTGAATTTGTGCTTAATTGTAGTATGTGGCATGTGTGTACAGCTACTTGGCATTTGAATTCTGGGAAAAAGTTTGCCTGCCCTTGTGGGAAGAATTATTATCTTATTTTTTTTTTCCCCTTTTTGGATTTTTTTTAATGTTTTTGGACCGTATATATATTATAATATTCTTGACTTATAAATGACAAAACTGCAGCTGACCTTGGTTCCATTTTGGTATCTATCCTTAAAGGAGTAGTAATAAAAACTCAAGATGGTGCTGAATCGGAAGGAATTTGAATTTTTCTTTAATTTTCCACCTCCTTATTGCCCATTTTATTTCTCCTATCCTTAGTAAGATGAGAGACTGGTGATAAAACGTGCATGGTGGGGTATTACTGCCTCTGGTGCTTTGAATGTTATGTATTTGGTTTAATGTTTTTGTCTTAATCTCTTCAATAAATTGTGCATATTTAACTAAAAATCTTTTAAGGTTTTATTTTTAATCCATTCTAGAAATTTTGTGACATGTTGATTGGTTGACCATTACTTATTACTCATGTAGTCAGGCTCAGCACATTTTCCAAGGTCTCTACACCCTAATTCTTAAGATAACTGTTAAGATCACATTAAAATTTTGAAACGCTTAATAAATTCATAATTGGTGCTTGAATTTGGGGACCCATAGCTTTCAGCTCCTCTGCCTTCGTGCTCCTGCGTTTACACTTTCTGGCTTGTGCTATGATGGTGGTTTTATCATTGGGCTATTGCGTAGTTCCAAATCACCATCCACATTAATGTCTATACATATACATAACCAACTATTCAAGTGTTAGGATGTAGATGTTGATGTGGATAGTCATCTGAATCTACACAACGCCCCTATGACTTGACTTTTGGCTCAAAGTGGTGTTGTGGGAGCACATGAATACAGAATTTAAAGGTTAATTCCACTCTAGAACTATGTACTAGAACTACTTCCTGAATTACCACCATTTTTAGTACATAGATTGAGAATACAATATACAATTTAATCTGATCCTTATATATTAGGACAATTTTTATCATATAAAGATAGAGTTTTTTTTTTTTTTGGTCCAAGTGTTTACGATAGTCTATACACATTTGTGGCCTTGCCACCTGTAACACGCGCTCTACATTGACTATGTACTTGATTGGCGATTGAGTCTCCTGCCACTGTTTCTGGATCCTTCCTTCCTCTATTGCTAAAATCTGTTGCTGCAGGAATTTACTATAGGGTTGGGACTGTCTGGCTGCCAGCATATTTGGGATCATTTTAATGTATTGTTTAATATGGTTTATATTTAACTCCGCTCTTGGTCCTAAGCATTAAAAAGACAGCGCAACACCTTAAAGGGAATGTGTTGCCAGAAAAACATGTTTGTTTTTTTTTAATTAAACATTTAGTGTGTAGGTGATTAAACATTGTTCAAATTTTTTTTATTTTTTTCACGAGTCAGGAAATATTATAAATTAGATTCTAATTTATAATATTTCCCATTGCTGGTCACTAGATGGAGCTATTCCCAAAATTGCAGCATTGCAAAATTGGGTAAAAAGCCCTCGCTCTAGTGAGCTCTCAGCATCCCCCCTCCTTTATCCTGGCTAGTGCCGGGATAAACGAGGGGTTTGAACGGTCTAACCTCCTACACTGTGTGTCGCCATTTTTTGAGCTAACACACAGTGTAGAAGGTTAACATACAGTAGTAAACACACTAACACGAACATACATTGAAATCTCTTACCTGCTCCTGCCGCCGCGGCTCCCTCCGGCCCGTCCGCTCCATCTGCTGCCGCTGGTCCAAGTGCACAAGTCCGGAAGCCGCGACCGGAAGTAGTAATCTTACTGTCCGGCCGCGACTTCCGGTCCACAGGAAAATGGCGCCGGACGGCGCCAATTTCAAATTGGACTGTGGGAGCGGCGCATGCGCTGTTCCCACACAGACGCCGTACACAGAAGTGGATGGGACGGGAGCCGTTCGCAGTCCCTATGGGACTGTGGCTGCCGTATTCCATGTCTGTATGTGTCGTTAATCGACACATACAGAAATGGAACAAAAAATGGCAGCCCCCATAGGGAAGAAAAAGTGTAAAAATAAGAAAGTAAAACAAACACACAAATAAATATAAACGTTTTTAATAAAGCACTAACATCTTTAACATATGAAAAATAAATTTGTGATGACACTGTTCCTTTAAACCACACTCATAGCTTTAAAAGGACTGTTCTGAAATGTAAAGATACAAAAGGTATACCCTTTCCCCAGCATCAATGTCTGTTAGCACAAGTGGAAAAGTGATCCCTAATGGACTGTCAAAAAAATATCAGTACAGCAATAAAACTGTGCTAGTGAAGGCAGCATCCTGGACTCTCAGACCTCCCATTGAGACTGTATTACCGGGAGGGACATACCCACACGAGAAGTCTGAAGCAGGTTACAAACTGAACATCAGGGGTATGAAAATGAATGAAAATAAAAAAAAGTGCAACCTGAAATGTAGTGGTTACCTGAAGTAAAAAAATTTTCCCATGTCAAAGTTGTTCGCTTTTAGGATATAAATAAAAAGCAGATTGTAATGTATTATGTATCGTTACCTTTTCTGGTCGTCCTGTAGCCAAACTATGGCGGCCAATCACCATTGCATGGCAACCTCCGAAGATTCAGGCCTCGATTGAACACTGGTCACTTGCCATGTCATGGACGTGATGTAATATTATGTACTGTATGAAAACCAGATGGACACAATGAAAAGCCATGACAAGTCTACACTGCCTACTTAAAGGGGTTTTCCCATCAGACATTTATGACCTATCTACAGGATGTGTCATATATGTCAGATGCTGGTCCCACCTCCTGGGACCTTTACCTATGTAGAACGGGGCCCCCTAATCCCCGTTCTACTGTGGTGTTGTGGCTGAAGCGTTTGATTTCCAACCATGAATTACGGAAATAGCGTAGCTCGCTTCAGCCACAGCACCTTTTCAGTAGAACGGGGTTTAGGGGGGGGGGGGGGCCCTTTTAAAATGCCACTGCATGTGTGTGCCAGGTAGGGGTCCATTTGCACTTTATCACCATTGCTCTCTATTATAGGACTTTGGTAATCGTAGCCTATTAAAAGGACAATACTTGAACTAAAGTCTTCCAGTCTTATCCTATTTCCCTTACTATCAGCAAACCTAATGGAAAAACGACTTCCTATAGCAAACACACTTCAGTGCAAACCCCTATGGATTTTTTTTTGTGTTTTTTTTGGAGGCTTCCCACTCCACAGAATACTAGACTTGCTATTCTACTTGACAAAATATTACGTTCATGACACCCCAAATGTATCATAGGAAGACTCCAATCTGCTACAGGTTTGGCAATCAACACTGTTTAAAGAGACTCTGTCACCACATAAGTGCCCTATCTCATACATAATGTGATCGGTGCTGTAATGTAGATTACAACAGTGCTTTTTATTTCGAAAAACGTTCAATTTTCACCGAGTTATGACCTATATTAGCTTTATGCTGATGACTTTCTTAATGCCCAACTAGGCGTGTTTTTACTTTTGACCAAGTGGGCGTTGTGGAGAGAAGTGTATGACGCTGACCAATCAGCGTCATACACTTCTCCCCATTAATTTACTGTGCACATAGTGATCCTGCGTTGTTCACTATGTGCAGCAACATATACACACATTAACGTTCCTGAAGTGTCTTGACGGTGACTAGACATCACTACCAGCCAGGACGTGATGTCTATTCACAATATTGCCACTTCGGTAACGTTTGTGTGGGACTTAGAGCACACGTGATCTCGCGAGATTATGCTTGCTGTGTTGTAAGTCCCACACAAACGTTAGTGAAGTGTTGGGATTGTGAATAGACATAGTGTCCTGGCCGGAGGTGATGTCTATTCACTGTCAAGACATTTCAGTAACGTTAATGTGTGAGTAAGTGACAGCACATCGTGATCTCGCAAGATCACTATGTGCAGAGTAAATGAATGGAGAGAAGTGTATGACGCTGATTGGTCAGCGTCATACACTCCTCTCCACAACGCCCACTTGGTCAAAAGTAAAAACACGCCCAGTTGGGCAATCTGGAAATCATTCGCATAAAGCTAAAATAGGTCATAACTTGGTGAAAAATGATCGTTTTTTGAAATAAAAACCACTGTTATCTACATTACTGCACCGATCACATTATGTAGAACAGAGGGCACTTATAATGTGGTGGCAGAGCCTCTTTAAACCTACATTTCCTTTAATGGTGCAAAAAATAATCTAAAAGTAATCCGGTTATAAATCTAAGTGCCTGCAACACCATCCCGTCCCACCTAAACAATATATGTAAAAATAACTTGGCAGTTATGTCCAATTACAGCTTTTTGATGGGATCATAATTCCAGCTTCTTTATTGTAATATTACAAACCTTATTATTTACAAGTAACAAAACTGATTGTAAGAACTTAGATACAGAATGGTGCTGTTATGTGGTATCATGTGTTTTTTGACTGCGCAGAATAGTGCGGATGTTGGGAGATAGTGAAATCTCCAGAAAACGCAGCAATTCTGTCCACTTTCCGCAGCCGGAAATGCTGTGGTACGAAAAATAGGCACCGCAATTCAATTTCTGGTTGGAAATTTTTAAGCAGCGTGTGGATGAAATTAGTTAAATCTCACCCGCTTTGCTGCCACTGTGCGTATTTTCTGTCCGCAACTCTGGATGGAAAATATGCAGCAATTCAGCTACGTGTGGTCAAGCCCTTATGTGGCAGATGCTTGATCTGTGCTCTGCCGTTGACTCCCGGGAAACCCAGTATCTTGCAGCCTAAAAACGCTATGCGCAAACTTACAAACTGGAAGGAACGGTCTAAGCCTCTAGCGACACCCAAGTAGCAATGTTCATGACCGGAAGTGGAGCAGTTCTTCCGCAAGCAGCCTCCTTTCTCCCCGGCCCGAGCATCCAAGGTGGGGCCGGAAGTGAAGTTGGGAGGTGCTCTCATAGGGGACTCGGAAGAGGAGAGTTTGTCTGATCACAGGAGAGGTACCAACTCCCTCTCAGTCACAGGGTTTTCTAGATAAAGCACTAACTAGTGCGGCAGCATCCATTGCTACTGAATTGGCTGACACTAAGGTGGATGTCTGTCATATTGGGGGAAGGGTTGAGGCCTATGAACAGTCACAGCAGTCCTCCCTTACATTCAGCAGGCCCAAATAAACCAAACCCTCCTTGACCAGGAGAATAGGAATATATGAAAAAATGTCTATCTGGGACCTGACAGAAACTGTTCTGCAAGACGGTTGAAGGTGCCTTCCAAGGAAATAGAAGAATATTCATCCTGGTTCCTATGTAGTTGGTCTTAAACGAGTATCACTTATCTAGAAGTTAAACTGTCAAATGATGGGACTGATATTTATGCTTTAAATTATTTACCATTACTTAAAGTTGTGGCTCAGCTTCAGTTTTTTGGTATCCACATTGAAGAAAAAAAAAACCCCTATTGAAGTAATTTTTTGTGCCCAAATGTCTATATCTCATCCAAATGTTTTGGTATACCGCCTTGCCACTTTTTTTTTTTATATGACCGATGCCTATTTCCCAAATTTCTCTGGAAGCACTTTAGATCTAGGTTGTCCTATGTTATCTTGTAGCGTCCCAATTATTTGATCGACTTTGGTCTGCCAGATCTCTCACTATATTACCTTGCTGCCCAACTATGTATGGCTGAAGATTCTCTCTGACCATCTGACTGACCTTATCAAGCAGATCGCTTTGGCAAACTTCAGCCCGGCGTAAATGGCCCATTTGTACTTCTCCCCAAGCTTTCTAGATTTAAGAAGACCACGCACCCTCAACTTAGGTTCTCATGGGGTTTTGCTACTAATTGGTTCCACTGATGCCTTTCCCCTCCTCTCTCGCCCCCTCTAATTTATTGGCATATTTTGCACGGTTTGATGATTCATTTTTGGATTGTTTTTTTTTTATTTTTTTATTTTTCTTTAATATTTAAAAGTATGACCTAATGGGCATTATCGCAGGATAGGCCTGTGGGGTCATTTTAAGACGCAGGCTGTTGGTAGCTAAACATTAATATTCATATCCTTAAAGTTCACTGTAACGGGAGAAATTGAGCCTCACCTCGACTTAACATTATCAACATTGAAAGAGTTAAATGGCGGAGATTGAAGTTCGATTGTCAATTAATGTCGGAGGACACCAATCAGTAACTGCTGTGCACGCATATTGTCTGAGACCTACATGTACACCAAAATGTGAATGTACAGAACCACCACCAACCTACATATATATATATACACACACACATATCCTTATGCTGGAAGGGATAAATGGGGTTTACAGGCTGCAGTGGTCACACGGGGTGAAACATCATCACAGAAGGCCGGACTGCAGGACGGCGGAGAGATGTGTCACCATGGCTACGTAAGTGTGAAACTTTTTTTATGTGCAGTTTTCCGCAGCGGACATCCCGGATGGAGAACTGCACCGCAATTTGGTGCGGCATTTAGGCCGGAATTCTCTGCGGCGCACAGGGCGAATACACTGCTTTTGCGCTGCGTATCCGCCCTGCGTGAACATACCCTAAGGCTGTAAAAGAGAAATAATGTGGTGGTTTTTATTTTGTAGGTATTTGTTTTTCATTTTTTTTAAACTTCCGTGGGGGTGGTGGCCATATTGGAGGCACATCTTTCATGTTTTGTCTTTACAAATACAGTGCAGCAGGATGTGTGTGTGCTGACTAATAAAGTGTCCAGGAATAGATGGAGCAGAGCCCCTCCCCGAGATATTAGGTAGAGGTAAGGGTGATGGATAGCGCTGTATCTGTGCGCTGTATAAGCGCTGTATCTGTGCTTATAGTGTATGCTGTGCTATTCTGCCTTGTCTAGGCTCCAGCAGTACGATAGAGCTGTCATTAAATATCCAAACTCTAAGGCTATGTTCACACGGGGTCTTTTGCCGAGTTTATTGACGCGGAAACCGCGTCGCAAAACTCGGCAGAAACGGCCCGAGAACGCCTCCCATTGATTTCAATGGGAGGCGTCGGCGTCTTTTTCCCGCGAGCAGTAAAACTGCCTCGCGGGAAAAAGAAGCGACATGCCCTATCTTCGGGCGCTTCCGCCTCCGACCTCCCATTGACTTCAATGGGAGGCAGGAGAAAGCGTGTTTTCTGCCCGCGGCGCTCAATGGCCGCGGGCGAAAAACGGCGCGATCATTGCTATTCACACGGAGTATTTTGGGGGAGGAATATCTGCCTCAAAATTCAGTTTGGAGCTTTGAGGCAGATATTCCTCCCCCAAAATACTCCGTGTGAACATAGCCTAAGGCTGGATTTACACGAGCGTGTGCGTTTTGCGTGCGCAAAAAACGCTGAGTTTTGCGCACGCAATAGGTACTTAACAGCTCCGTGTGTCACCCTCGTATGATGCGTGGCTGCGTGATTTTCGCGCAGCCGCCATCATTATGACACTGTTTGTATGTTTTTCAACAGAAAAGCACGTGGTGCTTTTCTGTTTTCATTCATAGTTTTACAGCTGTTGCGCGAATCACGCGCGTCACACGTGATTTTCACGCACCCATTGACTTCAATGGGTGCGTAATGCGCGAACAACACACAAATATATGACACGTCGTGCGTTTCACGCAGTGGATACCCGCTGCGTGAAAATCACTGACAGTCTGCACGGCCCCATAGACTAACATAGGTCTGTGTGAGGCGCGTGAAAATCACGCACGTTGCACGGATGTATTACACGTTCGTGTAAATCCGCCCTTATGATGAGATGAATGCTGATCCTGTTCCAGTTTAGACCCGGAACATCACTTTTTTTCTCTACGTTCAGTGTGTATGCCAGAAAAGCTCCCGACGTACATGCTAAATGTGTCCTGCTGCTTCTAGGCTTCAGTTAGAAAGTCCTTAATGTTGTATTTGACTTTTACAGATGCTAAATCGTGCATCTCAGGGGAAAAGATAATGGAAGCCGGAATCCCGGTCCGTGGCCGGCCGCGGACAGTCACCCGCATTTGCGGGCCGTACTCCCATTACAAAGTATGGGAGCACAGTCCGTAAAATCAAATAATAGGACATGTGCTATTTTTTGCGGGTCATTTCTACGGCCCGGACACCTTCTTGTAAATATATACAGGAAGGTGTCCGTGGGCAATAGATATGAATGGGTCCGTACTTTGATCCGCAATTATGGTCCGTAATTGCGGATCAAAATTCTGGCCGTGTGCATGGGGCCTTGACACAATATTTGTAAAGATTGTCAGCAACCTCTGCCTGACACATGGCAACATAGTAAATGTTCAGACTGCATGCCTGGAGGATTCATCTTTCCAGTCTGAGGCCAGAGGTTTTCTTTCCCAGTCTCTAAATTATTTAAATCTGTCAAAGCTACACCTGAGACAGATAAAGACCCCGAAACTTCTTAAGAATGGGATTGTCCACACAAAATAAATCTTGCCATTGCAAAATTATAAAAAAATAAATATGTTTTTCCATAAAATTTTCATCTAGCAAAAAGACAGCAGCAGTTCAGCTCCAAACAGGTTTCCAACCCCCTCCTTCATGAAGAAACCTTCCTTTCAAAAAACATGATGACTTATGATGCCAAGAATTAAGATCCTCTGGTGGGGTGTTGATAAAATGTAAAGATCTCTGGTCAAGAACTTCTTCTTGAAAAAAATCCCATAGTATCTCACGTCCAAGAGTTTATAGAAAAAGGTGCATTGGGAGAAGTTCCTCAAAATCCAAAAGGTCAAGTCTTGCACTGCCGATTCTTTATTGCACCCAAACCAGGAGGAAAATTGTGATTGGTCATAGATTTAACATATTTGAATAAATTCTGTGCAAAAAGAAAATTGAAAATGGAGTCAATACAGTCCCTAGTCAACCTTCTTCAAGAAGGCGATTTCTTGGTCACAATATATCTAAAACACGCCTACCACCACATTACTATACTAAAAGCACACAATTTAAATTTTCTATTTATCTTCATCATCGGATTGTTCATCTTCAATTCACCTGCCTACCCTTCTGGATAACTTAGACACCTCGCGTCTTTATCAAGGTGGCAGTGGTTCTCTTGGCAGCTGTACGTCTGAGAGGAATCTTTATTTGTCCTTACCTCAATGATTGGCAAGTGAAAGCACCATATGGAAATATGTTGCTTTAACATCTGAAGATAACCTAGAAATGCAAGGTGACACGGTTTTCTTGTGAACTTCAAGAAGTCCCAATTTCTTTCTTCCACCAATTTACAATATCTAGGTGTTATAATAGACCCACTAAATATGACCCTCACTCTGTCCAAAAACAGAGGTAGCTGGTTACGGCACATCTGAATTGTGGAAAGTCTTTGAAAGCAGCCGTCCACTAGTAATCACTACGGATATGTTCCGCTCAGGTTGGGGTGCCCGTGTAGTGACATCTTGGGTCCCTAAGGAGTGGTAAAGAGTGGAGAAACTCCTATCTACCAATCTAAAGGAATTGAGAGCAATCAAGCTAGCACTATCTCACTTCCATTCAATTCTCCATCATCACAAGGTCCAGATTCAGTCAGACAATCTCTCAGCTGTGTTTTATGTAAATACAGAATACAACCTGAAGTCAATATCGGCAGTTCACTTCAAAGGAACCTTGAACTCGAAAGCAGACTAGTTGAGCAGGAACTCTATTCACCCAGAAGAATGGGGTATCAATCCAGAAGTATTTTCACATATAGTCAAGCGCATAGGGAAACCAAACTTGGATGTGATGGCCACAGTAGAAAATGCCCTAAGTAAAAAAAAAAAATCCTTTTAAGCAGAACAGGTCACCCATTTGCCATCGACAGCCTCTGGATCAGTTGAGAAAAATCTCTAATATATCTGTTTTCCCAATCCCTCTCATTCCTCTAATTCTCAAGCAGAAAAGAGATGAGAAAGCAGAAGCCATAGAAGTTCTTCCTCAGTGGCCCAGAAGAGCTTGGTTTCCACTCGTGTTGAGACTCTCAAACGTAAGATTCTGGAAACGACCACTCTGCCAGGATCTTTTCCTTCAGAAAGAGTTTAATCACCCCACATTAGACAGACTACACCTGACTGCCTGGAGGTTGAGTGGCAGTCCTTGCTGAACAAAGGTCTTTCCCACGAGGTAAATAATACCTTGCTGGCTTTCCATAAAGCTAGTACAAATAAAGTATGTTCTTGCATTCAGAAATGTTCTCCTCCTAGTGCCAGAACAGCGAGAGAGCTCCAGGATCAGTGTCTGCTGTTCATCAGTTTCTTCAAGAAGGCTAAGAAGGTTCTCAAACCCAATAATTGGAAAATCTACCTGACCACCATTAAAGCCTGCTAGAAAAAAAGACACTCCAACCATCCATTGGTATCAAGATTTTTCAGAGCAATAATAAATTGAGACCCACTTAGATAGTCCACTTCCTTCGCCTATCCTCCTAAAAAGATTTTATTTACCTCCATTTGAGCTTCTCCAGGACGTTAGTCCAAAGTTTCTTTCCTATAAAACCCTACTTCTGCTTGAAGGATTGGAGAGTTGCAGGCTCCATAGTGCCAGGAACCCTATTTGAAAATCTTACAGGATTGTGTTATTCTAAGGACTAAGGCAAGAGTTTTTGCCGAAAGTACCCTCTATGGTTAACATTAACCAAAACATTTTCTTACCAGCCTTGCCTTCCAATACGGATTCTGAATATTCTTGTAATATGCAACTGATCGATGTTGAAAGATCCCTCCACGCTTATCTAGAAATAACTCATCCTTTTTGTCATTCTGAAGCTCTTTTTCTCCAGCTTTGAAGGTAGGAAAAAGGAAATAAAACCAGTAAGGTAAAGTCATCTCTAAATTTTGGAGCCCATTCAACTAGGTCCACGGCTACCCCCTGGGTAGAAAGATGTCATGTTCCCTTAGACCAAATCTGCAAGGCGGCTACATGGTCGTCATCTTTAACATGTGTCAAGCATTACAGGCTTAACATTTCTTCTTCAGAGGGTTCAGCCTTTGGCAAAAGAGTGCTAGTAGGAGCATCCAAACATGAATTCCATCCTTTAATCTTGCTTGATAAATCTTACTAGTGGGCTGCCGTAGGATGATCAGGAAGTAGAAACTTTCTTACCTGAAATTTTAATTTCCTGGAGTCCGTAGTCAGCACAACTTCCAATAATATAATTTTTTTCACTTCTTCAAACTACGACGTGTACGTTTCAAGTGTGTTTTTGTTATGGCTGATATTGCCTAATTAGTTAATTGTTATAGCTAATTAACATATCTCTTCTATCCGGGCAGATGAAGCATCTCTAATTTACTATTGTGCTGCCTACGGACTCCAGGAAATGAAAATTGGAGGTAACACATTTTCTACATATCCTCCATGTTTTGTTTTTTTTAACATAGGAACAATGAGTGAAGGATATTAAAAAGAAAAACAAAGACAAATGGGTATGTATAGGGCAAAACATTATAAGGTTGCACCACATACACAAATTTTAAAACAATTTAAAATAGCACAAACATGCTAGACAAAACCACCAAATCAACAATGAGTGAAGCATACCACTGTATGGCAAACCCTTGTTTAATATACACATCGAGAGCTTTTCTCAGTGTGTACGCTAAACTTAGTCCAAAAACGCAATGTTAACAGGGCCTTACACAACAAAAGTGAAAAGTAAGTTGCAGAAAACAGGAAATGTCAGCTTATTGTGTGTTTTATATGGATAGTCAAATAAAAGAATAATAAAAAACTGCTTTCAATAATATGTCATTTTCTGATGATATTCCCTGTAGAATGCAGCTGTGTGAAAGTAGTACTAGATATCCAGTGGCGGATCCCCATAGGTCCGTTATGGACAGCCGCCCGGGGCCCGAGGCTCTTGGGGGGCCTATGGCTGCCCAAAGACCACATTGCAGTTTTGTCAAGTTTTACGCCATGAATCGCTGTAAAAACCGCGACTAAACTGAAGGCTCCTGGACTCAGTTGCATCCACGTCCTTTGGACGTGGATACAATTGACATCGCTGGCAAGGCAAGTTAACCATTCGTTCCCTTCTCCGACATTCAGGCTTTTTTTGTGATGCAGGCGGCACGATTACGTCATGCAGCACTTGCATCAGAAGAGACCAGGCCTGCATCGTCGGAGAAAAGGATGGCGCTGGAATGTGGACAGGTAAGTGGCACTAACTACAGGGGGTGGCACATTCTACAGAGGGGCTGGGTGGCATATCTACAGGGGGCTGTGTGGCGCTATCTACAGGGAGTAGTGCTATCTACTGGGGGGGTGGCACTATCTCCAGGAGGGCTGTGTAGCGCAATCTACAAGGGAGTGGTGCTATCTACAGCGGGGTGGCACTATCTAAAGGGGGTGTGTGTGGCACTATCTACAGAGGGGTGTGTGTGGCACTATCTATAGGGGTCAGTGGCACTATTTATGGGAGGGCTATGTGGCGCTATCTGTAGGGGAAGTGGTACTATTTACAGGGGGGCTGTATGGTACTAGTTATAAGGGGGGTGTGTGGTACTATTTACATGGGGGGCTGTATGGCACTATCTCCAGGGGGTCTGTGTGGCGCTATCTCCATGGGGACTGTGTGTGATGCTATCTACAGGGCTGTGTGTGGCGCTATCTACAGGGGGTGTGTGTGTCTGTGTGGCGCTATCTACAGGGGGGCTGTGTGTGGCGCTATCTACAGGGAGGTGTGTGGTGCACTATCTAGAGGGGATGTGTGTGGGGCACTATCCACAGGGGGTGTGTGTGGCGGATCCCCATAGGTCCATTATGGGTGGCAGTCCGGGGCCCATGGCTGCCCAAAGACCACGTCGCGAATCGTGGCAAAAACTGTGACTAATCTGAAGGCCTCTGGATTCAATTGTATCCGCGTCATTTGGACGCGGATACAATTGACATCGCTGGCAGGACAAGGGAACCATCGGTTCCCTTCTCCGCCATTCATCCTTTTTTTGTGATGACAGAAGAGACCAGACCTGCATCGTCGAAGAAGAGAATGGTGCTGGAACGGGGACAGGTAAGTGTGGCACTAACTACAGGAGGGTGGCGCATTCTACAGAGGGTCTGTGTGGCCTATCTACAGGGGGCTGTATGGCACTATCTACAAGGGGGGCTGTGTGCCGCTATCTACAGGGTGGTGGTGCTATCTACAGGGGGGTAGCCCTTTCTCCAGGGGGTGTATGGCACTATCTACAGGGGGTGTGCTATCTACAGGGGGTGGCGCTATCTCCAGGGTGTGTTTGGCACTACATACAGGGGGGTGGCGTTATCTACAGGGGGGGTGCTCTCTACAGGGGGGTGGCGCTATCTCCAGGGTGTGTGTGTGGCACTACCTACAGGGGAGTGGCGCAATCTACAGGGGGTGTGCTATCTACAGGGGGTGGCGCTATCTCCAGGGTGTGTTTGGCACTACCTACAGAGGGGTGGCCTGATCTACAGGAGGGGGGTGCTATCTACAGGGGGTGGCGCTATCTCCAGGGTGTGTTTGGCACTACCTACAGGGGGATGGCGCAATCTACAGGGGGTGTGTGGCACTATCTACAGGGGGGCTGTGTGGTGCAATCTACAGAGGGGGCTGTTTGGCGCATATCTACTAGGGGGTGCTATCTACAGGGTGTTGCAATCTATAGGGGGTATGTGGCACTATTTAAAGTGGGCTTTGTGGCGCTATCTCCAGGGGGTCTGTGTGCCATTATTTACAGGGGGGGGCTGTATATGATGCTAACTAGAGGACTGTGTGTGGTGCTATCTACTGCGGGGTGTCTGGGGCATTATCTATAGGGGGGTGTGTGGCACTTTCTACAGGGGGATGTGTGTGGCGCTATCTACAGGGAGGCTGTATGTGATGCTGTCTACAGGGGCTGTGTGTGGCGCTATCTACAGGGGGCTGTGTGTGGCTCCATCTACTGGGGGGGGGTGATATTATCTATAGGGGGGTGTGTGTGAAATGATCTACAGGGGGGTGTGTGTGATGCTATTTACAGGGTGGGCCATTTATATGGATACACCTAAATAAAATGGGAATGGTTGGTGATATTAACTTCCTGTTTGTGGCACATTAGTATATGGGAGGGGGGAAACTTTTCAAGCTGGGTGTTGACCTTGGCAGCCATTTTGAAGTCGGCCATTTTGTATCCAACTTTAGTTTTTTCAATGGGAAGAGGGTCATGTGACACATCAAACTTATCGAGAATTTCACAAGAAAAACAATGGTGTGCTTGGTTTTAACGTTACTTTATTCTTTCATGAGTTATTTACACGTTTCTTACCACTTATAAAATGTGTTCAAAGTGCTGCCCATTGTGTTGGATTGTCAATGCAACCCTCTTCTCCCACTCTTCACACACTGATAGCAACACCGCAGAAGAAATGCTAGCACAGGCTTCCAGTATCCGTAGTTTCAGTTGCTGCACATCTCGTATCTTCACAGCATAGACAATTGCCTTCAGATGACACCAAAGATAAAAGTCTAAGGGGGTCAGATCGGGAGACCTAGGGGGCCATTCAACTGGCCCACGACGACCAATCCACTTTCCAGGAAACTGTTCATCTAAGAATGCTCGGACCTGACACCCATAATGTGGTGGTGCACCATCTTGCTGGAAAAACTCAGGGAACGTGCCAGCTTCAGTGCATAAAGAGGGAAACACATTATCATGTAGCAATTTCAGATATCCCGTGGCCTTGAGGTTTCCATTGATGAAGAATGGCCCCACTATCTTTGTACCCCATATACCACACCATACCATACATTTTTGTGTTCCAACAGTCTTGGAGGGATCTATCCAATGTGGGTTAGTGTCAGACCAATAGCGGTGGTTTTGTTTGTTAACTTCACCATTCACATAAAAGTTTGCCTCATCACTGAACAAAATGTTCTGTGTAAACTGAGGGTCCTGTTCCAATTTTTGTTTTGCCCATTCTGCAAATTCAGTGCGCCGATCTGGGTCATCCTCGTTGAGGTGCTGCAGCAGCTGGAGTTTGTAAGGGTGCCATTTGTGAGTAGCTAATATCCGCCGAAGGGATGTTCGACTGATGCCACTCTACGCTGTGGGCTCTTGCTGAATGAAGCTAGGACAGCCACTGATGTTTCTTCATTAGTGACAGTTTTCATGCGTCCACATTTGGGCAAATCCAACACTGAACCAGTTTCACGAAACTTGGCAAGCAGTTTGCAAACTGTAGCATGGGAGATGGGTGGTCTCGTAGGGTGTCTTGCATTGAAATCTGCTGCAATGACCCGGGTACTGCGTTCACCAGACATCAACACAATTTCTATCCGCGCTTCACGTGTTAACCTCTGCGACATGTCAATGGCTGTAAACAAAGAGAAGCTTGTAAATAACTCATGAAAGAATAAAGTAACGTTAAAACCAAGCACACCATTGTTTTTCTTGTGAAATTCTCGATAAGTTTGATGTGTCACATGACCCTCTTCCCATTGAAAAAACTAAAGTTGGATACAAAATGTCCGACTTCAAAATGGCCACCATGGTCAACACCCAGCTTGAAAAGTTTCCCCCCTCCCATATACTAATGTGCCACAAACAGGAAGTTAATATCACCAACCATTCCCATTTTATTTAGGTGTATCCATATAAATGGCCCACCCTGTACAGGGGGTGTGTGATGCTATCTACAGGGGCTGTGTGTGGGGCTATTTACAGGGGGTGGCTCTATCTACAGGGGGCTGTGTTTGGAACAATCTACAGGGCGCACTGTGTACGGTATGTGGTGCTTTACTTTACAGCGTCTGACACAATTATATTCAGGGGCACAGTGTTTGGTAGTATTTTATTCAATTTTATCTTCATTTATAGGTGTGGAAATTTTGGAAAAGTAACTAGTCGAAGACATCTATGTGCAAATTCTGCAGAAATGGGTCATGGCCGGGAGAAGTCGTCATGAGGTCTGGACCGGATGGAGAAGAAAAGAGAAAAGAAAACTACTAGAATCTGAGAAAACGTCACCTGCGAGTCACTGGATTTATAGAGAATCTGTCACCTCTCCTGACAAGTTTATTATAGGAAATCCATGTATTCCAAATAATGTCTTAATGTCCAGGACTGACAGACAAATGGTTGTTATTATTCCCTTGTCAGGAGGATGTGTCCGTGCATCAGTGTGATACTGTCAGCGATGGTTGGAGACTGTCAGTATGTAGGGACACAGCCCTTTGACAAGGGGAATTGTAACACCCATTTGTTAATGCTTGCACAAATAGGTAGTGTTAACAATAGTTACAGCAGGGCAGCGGTGGAGAAGGGGGGCCCAAGTTTGGGTAACAGCCCAGGGTGCTATGGTCTAATTAATCCGCCACTGTAGATATCTATGGGTTTTAAGGCACAGGATGTAAAAAGGAATGCTTGCATTCACTAATAGCAAGCAGAAATCTTTGTTTACTGTAAATCTCTTTTAAAAGAGTTTCACTTTAAATCTAAAGAAGCAACTTTGCAAATACATTTAATTGAAAATATCTGATCGTTTTGTGTCTACAGCTCCTATGCAGACCTATATATTTCTACAGAATTTTTTTTTCTGTTTTCATACTCCTCGGGTTCTCTAATTCTTATTAACGTACATTTTGTATGTTAGCAAGAAGTGGGGGAGAGATTAATGGCAATATGACTGCAGGATCAGACTACACAGGGTTTGTAAGGATATATTAACACAGTGCGTTTCAATTACACATAAAGCAAAAAAATGTGACTGCACCGTGTGAATAGTGCCTAACCATGGAGTCACATAACTCTGCATTAGGAGCTGTATACACCTAACAATAGATTTTTAAATAGGACTTTTTGCAAAATGTATTTTACAATAAAAAAAAAATTGGTCTCAAAGGTGGACTGCTATTTACGCAATTTCCTAGTGCATAGTGCATTTACCTCAAAACGTATTGCATGAAAATAAAGGACACAAGGCATAGGCAAGACACATGATTTACATCCTTTCTCATTAGTGACCCACTAATGGTGATTCCCGAAAGTGTCACAAAGATTTACAATTGTAGATATAATTTTATTAGAAATTCTTGGGAGATGTGTCTTGTAGCTTCTGGGTACAGATTCTGCGCTCCTTCGTTTCTTTAGGTTGTCATTGGATAAATCCATCTGAAATCTCCCCACTGTATATAATACATTCAGAACCTTATTAAGTCAAGAAGATATTTTGTCATCCGTTAAGTGATTCCGATAGAATGCCAGCATTGTCCCCCACAGAAAAACAAGAAAAGTAAAATTCACACATTTTCCACTCCAGCTCCTTTGACTTATTCCTCATGGCGTCCTTTGGCTCAGACTCGGCTCTGCATGTTCTGTCTGAACAGAATTCAGCGTTGATGATTAGAGGGTCGCTTTATGTAAAACTCTTTTCACATCAGCATTCCTAGGAGGAAGCATCAGCGTTGCCTTTGCATGTTGGCAATGTGTTGGATAACAATGTTAGCAATTCTTTTCATGCTGTGATACTTTGTTCTATTATCTGTCAATGTCATCCAAGCTGGCAATGCTTGGGGTAGAGTACGGATCCCACAGGGCATGTGTTGTGAACTTGGCACAGAATGAGTCCTCATTGTTAATAGCAATAACACTTGGAGCCCGGTGACCTTTGTCTAGACGAGTGATTAATGACTTCAACATGTTTTTATGTTCAAGACTCAGGGAAGTTGTAGAAGACTTTTTGAAATGGTTCTTGGCGTCTTTATCTAGGATTTTTTTTTTTTTAAATTTAGGCAGCAAATGATCCATACAAGCAACTGTAATGCATTTAGGATTTTTTAAATATATATATTTATTATTTTGTTATTATTTATGTTAATATAAATACGTCACTAATTGACGGCGTGAGGTATCTGAACCCAGGGGCATTCATAGAGCATAAGGGGCCCAATTGCAAAATTGGTTTATACCTTTATGCCTATCCATTACAGGACAGGAGGGTCTAGCTAATGTCCATACTCCCCCTGTTTGCATTCCCCTCTTTGTATCTTAAAGGGGTTTTCCACCTTCTGACAACTGATGACCTATCCACCGGATGTTATGGCACATGTGCGCCAGTGTGAACAGAGCCTAACATTCCATCTACATACATTGCAGACGTAAAAATTCCAGGGAAATCGAGCCAATCTTAGACCCTCCCCTAACGCTCCTCTTAAAAACTGCGCACTTTTGTGTAATCTCCATTTACCAAACCCTCTGAAAAATAAATGTATAGCATGTGTCATTCAGGCTTTACTTTCATAAATCTGGAGAACCCCTTTAAGACAGTATACAACAAAATAGCAATAAAGCAAGAAGATCGCTACTCACTAAAATATATTTATTATATACTCCATCTTACAAATGATTCCACTTAAATGAGAGAAGTTTGAAGTCTTAACTCCCAGGTAGCATGTGAGCTGTCATGTGTGCGTCCTTACCTGAGTGTAGAACTAACTTCTCCTTGTGTATTAATCCATGCAGGCACAGGAGTGTAAATTGTGGGGGATTACTTTACATGTACTTTACATGTTTCATTGTATTTTGGGTCCACTGTGGCATTGTAAATATTATGTAAGTATAATAGTGCACTGTGCCTTTAAGGCCTTGTTCACACGGTGCTAAAAAAAAAACCCACGATGTGTAAATGTGTCAAAAACGATAGCATTTCTGTAAAGCGCTTTTTAAACTACAGGCATTTTTGATGCATTTTCGTCTTGTGTTTTTTTCCATGCTTTTGGCGCTTTTTTGGCGCATAGTTAGAACTCCTATTGACTATGGAAATTAGGCACATTTTTGGCGCATTTCAGGTCAATGGTAAGCTTAAATCATGTGTTTTATGACATGTTTTTCTAAGCGTTTATGCGCCAAAAAAAGCGTCAAATACACGCCGTGTGGACAGGGCCTAATATGTGCTGTTGTCCGCTGTTATCTGCTGGCATTGTGTTTTCCCACTAGATAGCGTCCATTCAGTGGTCAGTCCGGCCACTGTGATGACAGCATTAGAGGAGTACTACTCAGTCCGGCCACTGTACATATTGCACTGTGGTATGTGGCATGCTATCTACAGGGGGTGGTGGCACTATCTACAAGGGTGTGTGTGTGCCACTATCTACAGGGGATTTTGGTACAGTAGGAGCCCCTGACCTCACAGTCCATATATGGACAGTGACGTCAGGGGCTACCGCTAGTAGTGAAATCCCTGGCCAGTGCATCAGCAACGCTCTGGCTGGGGACTCCGCTCCTAGACAGAAGCTCTTGTAGGAGTGGAATTCCCAGCCAGAGCATTGCTGATGCACTGGCCGGTGATTCCTCTTCTGGATGAGCCCCTGATGTCACTGTCATATAAGGACAGTGACGTCAGGGGCTACCTCTAGGAGTGAAATCCCCGGCCAGTGCATCGGCAACGGTCTGGCTGGGGATTCCACTCCTAGACAGGGGCTCCTCTAGGAGTGGAATCCCCAGCCAGAGCTTTGCCCATGCACTGGCCGGGGATTCCTCTTCTGGACGAGCCCCTGACGTCACTGTCCATATGTGGACAGTGACATCAGGCAGAGGCGTAGCTAGGTTCTCCAGCACCCGGGGCAAAGATTCAGTTTGGCGCCCCCCCTGAACCTCTTTCCTGACATCTCCTTTCCCCTCGCTATGTTTGTTTCTCTACCAATCAATGAGGTGTAATTTTTTTCCCACATTTTTTTTTAAATGTAACTCGAGCATAAAACCATTTGTACATTTTACAAGCAATATAGTTCTTTATACAACACCCAAACCAAGCTCATTACATATATACAGCACCAGAGCTAAGCCCATTACATATATACAGCACCAGAACAAAGCTCATTACATATATACAACACCAGAACAAAGCTCATTACATATATACAGCATCAGAACCAATCTCATTACATATATACAGCACCAGAACAAAGCTCAGTACAAATATACAGCACCAGAACAAAGCTCAGTGCATATATACAGCATCACAACCAAGATCAGTGCTTATATACAGTACCAGAACCAAGCTCAGTACATATATACAGTGCCAGAACAAAGATCAGTACATATATACAGCACCAGAACAATGCTCAATACATATATACAGTACCAGAACAAAGCTCAGTACATATATATAGCACCAGAACCAAGCTCAGTACATAAATACAACGGTACAAATACAGCTCAATTTAGTGTAACCCCTGCCGTATAGGTTTGCGCTAAAATGTCTACAGCTCCTGGCATGGCCCAAACAATGGTAAGGATATGCTGAAAGATGCTGTTTCACAAAAAAAATCATTCCACCCATCATCTCACTGCAGATAATACAGTGACTACAGTACAGATTAGAGGCAGAATAAACATTTACATTAAGGGACTCACAGGTGATGTCAGATTCTAGTTGTTCTTTTTCTTTTTTCTTCTCTATCCGGTCCAGACATCTATGACAACTTCTCCCGGCCACAGCCCATTTCTGCAGTTTGCAAGTCAGATGTCTTCAGCTTCTCACTTTTCAAAATTTTTGCACCTATAAACAAAGATAAAGTTCTCATGGTGCCAGACACTGTGCCCCTAAATATAATAGCGCCATACACTGCACCTCTAATTATAATAGCACAATACACTGTGTGCCACACACACCTTGCCCCATGTAGATAGCGCCCCTCATAGAGCCCGCTGTAGTGCGCTACATAGACCCCCTGTAGATAGTTACCCCCATAGAGCCCCTGTAGATAGTACCCAACATACAGCCCCATGTAGATAGTGTCCCACATATAGCCACTATTGTAGATAGTGCATACATATAGCCACTCCTGTAGATAGTGCCCTACATATGTCCCCTGTATATAGTGCCCCACATATAGCCCCCTGTAGATAGTGCACCACATATAGCCCCCCCTGTACATAGTGCTCCACATATAGCGCACCCCGGTATATAGTGTCCAACATATAGCCCACCCCTGTAGATAGTGCCCTGCATATATCTCCCCCTATAAATAGTGCTCCACATATAGCCCTCCTCTGTATATAGTGGCTCGCATATATCTCCCCATATAGTGTTCCACATATAGCCCACCCCTGCATATAGCCACCTGTAGATATAGCCCACCCCTGTATATAGTGTCCAACATATAGCCCACCTCTGTAGATAGTGCCTTACATATATCTCCCCCTATAGATAGTGCCTCACATATAGCCCCCCTATAGTGATCCACATATAGCCCATCCCTGTATATAGCCCCCCTGTATATAGTGCCTCAAATATAGCTCCCCTATAGTGCTCCACATATTGCCCACCCCTTTATATAGCCCCCCTGTAGATAGAGCCAACCCCTGTAGATAGAGCCCCCTTGTAGATAATGTCACTCAAATTTTTATTACGATAAAAAAACAAAAAACTTTACATACTCACCTTAATCCCGTTCCCACGCCGTCCGGTGGCAATGCAGACCTGCTCTCTTCTGAGCAGGTCTACTGGGGTTGAACGACGCAAGTGGCGTGATTACGTAATCGCGCTGCTTGCGTCGTTGAATGGCGCTGATTGACAGGGCAAGTCATTCTGCCCTACCAATCACCGCCTTTCAAAGATGTAATCACGCCGCTTGAGTCCTTGAAAGGCACTGAATGGCTTGGCAGGGAATGGCTAGTGCAGTAGGGGGTGGCGGCGGCTGGTTTCAGTCGCACCGCCGCCCCCTTAGAGAGGCAGTAGGCCGCCGTCATGGACAGTGCGGCCCTGACCCCCCCACCTACCCTCTTAGTTGTGCCCCGCCTGCCCCCTAGCTACGCCACTGATGTCATGGGCTACCTCTAGGAGTGAAATCCCCGGCCAGAGCATTGGCAACTCTCTGGATGGGGAATCCGCTTCTGGAGGAGTGTATGGCAGAGCAGAGAGCAGATAGATTCCTGCAGTGCCATAATATTCAATTGTATCTGAGTCCTGAGGACGCAGATACAATTAACTAAGGCAGTTGCCGGGACACGTCCGGGACAGTAATTTGATGTCAAATTCAGGACTGTTGGCCACTATGGTGTTGTTCTGATGTTATATCCTTTTAACCCTGTTCATTTGCAGCTCTGGCAAGGGAGCGTTGGTTGTATCTAAATTACAGGCACCGGGATGCACGGCCTGGGTGCCATTTTGGGGGCGGAGCTTAGTGTATAAAGCAGGGAGGAGTCCGCCAAACAGGGTGCAGAGTGCATGGTAATGACCATAAAGTAACAAGTCTGTGCAGGAGGGAGTGAGGAGTTGTGACAAGACGCAGTGCAGGTAAAGATAGAAGCAGTGACATGCTGCTGATGGTGACAAGCTGCTGGGAATTGTTTGCTGTGCAAGTAGAAAAGCTGTTCAGGAGATTGCTGCTATGTGGAAGCTGTTGAGGAGATTGCTGCTATGTGGAAGCTGTTGAGGTGTTGAAGAGAGCGGCTGTGCTGATGGTTTGGTCTGTGTGGCAGAGGACCTGAAAAGTGAGTGGTGGGGAGAAGTAGAGGTCTTCCTATTGTCAAGAGTCTGATCATGTGAGCCGCAGGTGGGAATAGGCAGGAGCCGGGGCCACATACAGCTAGTGGTGAGAGCAACCATTTAGTGGCATACTAGGCCTGATTATAGAAAGTAGCAGCAGCCAATTTAGGCCTTCTAGGCCTGATATTGACAGAGCAACCCCTTCACCAGGGAGGGGCACCCTTGGGCCTTTCTGCGACATTACACAGCAAGCCATATTCTCCATGAACCATTGCATATAAGACTGTGCCTCTTAGTGGCTACTTCCAAGAGTTGTTGTAATTGTTTGATGTAGCCTTGTGTGTGACGTTTACCACCGGTCTAAAAGTAAAGACGGATTTTGTCATCACTCCAGTTTTATTCAAGCACCATATATCCCACGACACAACCTCATCAGGCACTACACCGTCTCGGGCCCAAACCTTACAGGAGCACAACTATTGGAATATTCATGACATGCTGAGAGGAGAGGAAGGTTGGAGATGAACAACAGAACTGTATAATCATCTGCATGCTGGGTGACAAGGTGACCAAAGACAACGCTCCATAGACTCCAAAATGGCTGACTAGAGATATAGCTAGCTGCTCTTGAAACCAAACTGCAGATCTAATAAGTAAAATTTGCGAGGGAGAGAAGGAAACCTGGACCATACATCCACTTACTATACTTGATCTATTGCGGCTCAGCATAATTTAAAAATGTACGAACGTGAGGTTCTTAGTAAACATTTTGATCAAATTGTATAAGCCCACTTGGCACTTCATGGTGACCTCTATTAAATGGGTCTCTACTCTATCAAGTGCAGTATCGCATGGCAACCAGTGCTGATGCAACACAGCACCTGCAGAGGGAGCGATGTGCGGTCCTGGTTTTCTTCTCTTGTGCTAATAAGTAAAATACTGTGCGGACCTTGAAAATATGAACATTCACGAGCATGTGGAAGTTTTATTATTTCTACAGAGATGGTCTGCTTGGGTTTAAATAGTCTTTATAGGTATCACTAATGTGACAGGTAATGTTTCCTGATAGTTTGTGAGCACGTGAAATGCCATATCATTGTAGTTTAAAGAGGACCTGTCACTAGGTCATAAAAGTTGAACTGGTTAACTGACCTGAATAGCACTATCTCCCTAATTCCAGCACTGTTTTTTATTTTTTCCTGGATCCCCCCCCCCCATTCCAGAGATATGGACCACTGCTGTGTTGGCTCCCTATATGCTAATTTGCTGTAGGTAGCTGATAGTTGGGGAGGAGCTAGCTTCCCCGCCTGTGACGCTGACCAATCAGTGTGAGTCTAGTTCACGCCCTGTTGGCTAACTACAGCATGCTAACATAGAGGGAGTGAACGAGACAGTGGTCCATATCTCTGGAACCGGTGGGTCCAGGAAAAAAAAACATTCTATTGCTAAACATGCTATTCAGATCAGTAAACCAGTTAAACTAATATGACCTAGGTTCAGGTTCTCTTTAATTTCAGATAGCCAAACACTCATAATGTGTAGCCTACATATATTCTATGATAGAATTGCTATGATATCATTACTATTTGACAACACAAATGGTTTAGAATCTTTATGTATATCTTTTGGATTTACAAGGAGCGTTTAAACGTTCAGATGGACTCTGGAAAGTCAGAGAAATGTTTGCAATAATTTGACTTGTGCACTTGCAGCAGATTATGGCTTTGATGAAGCTCCCTGGATAAAGACCCTTTTGCAGAGAGCTGGGTTAAGTCCTACTTAGTTTCTGAAAGGAATGGATTTGGTGAATTTTAGGTCAGATCGCATTTAAACCTTGGAGTAACACAGTGTTCAGTTTCAGTTTTCTGCAGTGAAGTGAAGAAGGAGCTTTACTTTACGAATAAGCTGAAAGCTTTCCTCTTTCTTTTTATAGTTTACTTTATTTTCCATCTCTGTCACTGTCTGTCAATAATAGATTAGCATAAACACGGGGAATAGTGACGACGAAGAAAGCTTTAGAGTACTCGACACTATGGGGCAGATTTACTAATGTGATTGCACCTAGACATTATTGTAAAATGCGACAAAATGTCCATTGCTGGCGCAAAATATATCATCAAGTTTAGAATGCGCCAAAATGATCAAATGTTTGTGCCTCACTAGACACTTTTAAAAAGTGTCACAAAAAGGGGGGAGTGGCTTAGTAAAAAGGGCGTTGCTTAAAATTCGCTAGAGTGTATAAAAATTGTGCCAACATTTGGTGCAAAAAAACGATTTTAAACTAAGCTAACCAAGAGGTACAGAAAAGTGTCAAACATATCTAGTAAGAAGTGCCAAATTTATCATACATCGTGCGCTACTGTGATAAATTGGACGCATCTCCTGAGTACCGAGTCTAGGTTTAGACTTTCTAAACTTAGACAGCATTAGTAAAACTGCCCTAATATCATAATACCACAATTCATAGGAGCAATGCACACCATCAAACCGCCTTGCAATTTTTTTGTGGAGTATTCCCTCTTAATACTTACCCATAAAGAGAGAAGCAGATGAGAACAGGACAGGGACTCTGCATTTCTATGACGCATGAGTGATTCTGTGACAAAATGATAACTGCGTACTTGTTAAAAATGGCTGCATGGCTACTTCCTGATCCCAGCTACAGCAGAACAGGAGCATAACAGGCTGACATGTGAAGTAGATACCGCACACAAGAATAAAACAACAGCCATGGCAACCAGATGCAAATCAATCCTGACGGCCTATTTTGAAGAGCCTCCTGGCCCTTTTCTGAGGAGCAGTTTCTGGATCCTGTCTCGACCCTTATAAAGTCTTCTACTGCCAGCCCTTCTTTGACCCAGTTTCTCACGTTTGGACTCTGCCTCTCGCCTCGCCCCTGGCATTTGTTGCCTTCTGTTCACCTCACCGGTTTGACGTTCAAACATTTAGAGAAATCACAATGAGAAATTTTGGGCACTTCTGATCATTAAGAGAGCTCCTTTCTTCTACCCAGCTGGATAGTTGCCCATTCATTCTTCTGGGCAAGAATCCGTATGCTGCAGATTCAGTACAATGCAAGTGAATGAGGTTTTACAATACACCCTTCTCATGCTGCAGAAAAATCCATGTGGATTTGAGGACACCGAGGATTGAGTTTACTAAAGGTGAAATTCATGAACTAATTTGCAGCAAAATCCACAGATTTGTCACCGATTTTCTGGTCTAAAAGTGTAAAACATTACTGTTATATCAGAGGCATATGTTCCTTGGCCGAAATAAAAATTGGTAATATTACCCCCTGACCGACTATGGGCCATTTATAATACTAGTGTCTCCTTATGTAGCAGAGGGCCTTTGGGCCACCTCAGCCATCAGGGTCCTGGTGCGACTGCTATCTCTGCAGCCCCCTATAACTACACGCCTACGTATTATCATGTGATATGTGATGTGATACTGTCTCAGAGAACCATGCAGTAATACGAAGGCGAATCTAAAAAAATTCCCTGATATTTATTATTAGCTAAATAAGTTACCTTGATGTGAACTGAAGTAAGTCAAGTCTTTAACTTTAAGATCAAGGAAAGAAAATCTGTTGTTAAAAAAGGATCGCTCGGCTCACATAGCTGTTTTTGGACTTCTATTTTGACGTTGTCATCACACTGGAGCCGCATGCCCCAATAGAGTTTGTAGGGGGAAAAAATTAAAACAGTCGGGCTATAGACATTCATGTCACTGAGTCACTCTGGTGTTTAGCAGAATACCCAAGTCTCATTACCGGTAATAATTATTTATAAAATAAAATGATCTTTTTCAATGTCCTACTAGAGGAACGGGTGCAATGCCTTCTTGTGGTCATCTGTCAGTTACCTGGAACCCATCTTTCATCCACTCACATTGCATGGTCACCATTGCTAAACTGGCTGTATCAACAACACATGGTCTAAGCAATAAGATGTTTCTGTAATCTAGTGACAAAATATCAAGCTGTAAGATCACATCCACATGAATAAGCTAGAGGTCATTTCGATTTCTTGTATATTTCAAATCGCTTTTGAGTTTAACCTCTTTCTGCACCAGGACAAACATCTACGTTGCAAGTGGGGGTAGTTCCTGCATTTGGACATTCAAGTAAGTTATACCCATAGGTTTACCCTCTGGCACTAATGGCTGAGCTCAGAGAACCCTTAGGGTATGTGCACACACACTAATTACGTCCGTAATTGACGGACGTATTTCGGCCGCAAGTACCGGACCGAACACAGTGCAGGGAGCCGGGCTCCTAGCGTCATACATATGTACGATGCTAGGAGTCCCTGCCTCGCTGCAGGACAACTGTCCCATACTGTAATCATGTTTTCAGTAGGGGACAGTTGTCCGGCAGCGAGGCAGGGACTCCTAGCGTCGTACATAAGTATGACGCTAGGAGCCCGGCTCCCTGCACTGTGTTCGGTCCGGTACTTGCGGCCGAAATACGTCCGTCAATTACGGACGTAATTAGTGTGTGTGCACATACCCTTAGATCTAAGCCATTTAACCCCTTAGGCCCAGAGATCAATACTAAACCCTATTGTGAAGCCCGGTGGCTCAGTTACCAATGTTTACCTTTTTAGACAGCCTGAGTCTTTTGAGAGAAGCACATGGCTGTTGTATGCCCTAAAAGGTGCCTTTGTAAATCTAAATAAAATATTACATATAATAGTACATTACAGTTATAAAAGAAAGCTCAAAAACCAAAATCCCTTAAAAAATATAAAAAATATATTCTCCCAAAAAATAAATAAAATACAATTAACTTTTTATTTTAAATAATAGGTCACATAACAGGAAATAATATGTACATATTTGCTATCCCCATAACTATAACAAACTAAACAATAAATTTAACACATTATTAATTTTTTTCCTTTGGGCAAGGAGTTAAATAATATTTCATGAAAAGCAGGGGCATTTCCAGGGGAAAACATTTTCAGGGATGAATGTTTAAAACCTAGAGTTGTCTCTGTAGTTTGCAGACAGTTGTTAATGGTATATATTATTTATTAATACATTGCAATCATTTTACATGGCGTTGTATATGAGATACACTACTGTTCAAAAGTTTAGGGTCACTTAAAAATTTCCTTATTTTTTAAAGAAAAGCACAGTTTTTTTCAATGAAGATAACATTAAATTAATCAGAAATACACTCTATACATTGTTAATGTGCTAGATAACTATTCTAGCTGCAAACGTCTGGTTTTTAATGCAATATCTACATAGGTGTATAGAGGCACATTTCCAGCAACCATCACTCCAGTGTTCTAATGGTACATTGTGTTTGCTAACTGTGTTAGAAGGCTAATGGATGATTAGAAAACACTTGAAAACCCTTGTGCAATTATGTTAGCACCGCTGTAAACAGTTTTGATGTTTAGAGGAGCTATAAAACTGACCTTCCTTTGAGCTGGTTGAGAATCTGGAGCATTACATTTGTGAGTTCGATTAAACTCTCAAAATGGCTAGAAAAAGAGAGCTTTCATGTGAAACTCGACAGTCTATTCTTGTTCTTAGAAATGAAGGCCATTCCATGCGAGAAATTGCCAAGAAACTGAAGATTTCCTACAACGGTGTGTACTACTCCCTTCAGAGGACAGCACAAACAGGCTCTAACCAGAGTAGAAAGAGAAGTGGGAGGCCCCGCTGCACAACTGAGCAACAAGACAAGTACATTAGAGTCTCTAGTTTGAGAAATAGACGCCTCACAGGTCCTCAACTGGCAGCTTCATTAAATAGTACCCGCAAAACGCCAGTGTCAACGTCTACAGTGAAGAGGCGACTCCGGGATGCTGGCCTTCAGGGCAGAGTGGCAAAGAAAAAGCCATATCTGAGACTGGCTAATAAAAGGAAAATATTAATATGGGCAAAAGCACACAGACATTGGACAGAGGAAGATTGGAAAAAAGTGTTATGAACAGACGAATCGAAGTTTGAGGTGTTTGGATCACACAGAAGAACATTTGTGAGACGCAGAACAACTGAAAAGATGCTGGAAAGGTGCCTGACACCATCTGTCCAGCATGGTGGAGGTAATGTGATGGTCTGGTGTTGCTTTGGTGCTGGTAAAGTGGTAGATTTGTACAAGGTAAAAGGGATTTTGAATAAGGAAGGCTATCACTCCATTTTGCAACGCCATGCCATACCCTGTGGACAGCGCTTGATTGGAGCCAATTTCATCCTACAACAGGACAATGACCCAAAGCACACCTCCAAATTATGCAAGAACTATTTAGGGAAGAAGCAGGCAGCTGATATTCTATCTGTAATGAAGTGACCAGTGCAGTCACCAGATCTCAACCCCATAGAGCTGTTGTGGGAGCAGCTTGACCGTATGGTACGCAAGAAGTGCCCATCAAGCCAATCCAACTTGTGAGAGGGGCTTCTGGAAGCATGGGGTGAAATTTCTCCCGATTACCTCAGCAAATTAACAGCTAGAATGCCAAAGGTCTGCAATGCTGTAATTGCTGCAAATGGAGCATTCTTTGACGAAAGCAAAGTTTGAAGGAGAAAATTATTATTTCAAATAAAAATCATTATTTCTAACCTTGTCAATGTCTTGCCTATATTTTCTAGTCATTTTGCAACTCATTTGATAAATATAAGTGTGAGTTTTCATGGAAAACACAAAATTGTCTTGGTGACCCCAAACTTTTGAACGGTAGTGTATACTTTATTTTTTTGCTTTTGCAGAATCCTTTGCTAAAATTCAGCGATGTTCTTTAGTGTTTTTTATGAAGGCTAAAATGCTGCAACCTGATGTTTGCTGGGATCTGTTAGAAATTATGAGACTATATACATACATAGCTTTATGGTTTTGGCCATTTTAATAGTGTTTTTGTGGTCAGTGACTATTTAATTTTTTTTAGCATACTGGAGATGTGGCATGTTTTTTGCCATTATTTTTAATTTAACTTAAAAAAACACCTGTAAAAAAATTCTCCCAAAATATTTATTTTTAAACCCCATTAAAAAGCTTCAAACTGCAGTTGTTTTTGTAGGCGTTTTCACGTGCATTTTTTTTTAAACCTTGTAATAAACCTGGCTACTACTACCTCTCCTTTACTGATGCCCTCTACTATTACATTTCATTTGGAAAGCCATGATTTAGACATTATATAAAGGAATTTCAGATAAGGCAATTTTTTACAAGTTTAGGTTCACCTTTGGTGAAATCATTATTTATAGGCCAGAGAATACATTTTATATTAATCTGCAATAAAAAAACAACCCATTAATACAATACAAAAGACCGTTTGATGCGCTCATTTGTATAACAAGTGGAGGCTTTACTAGATGTAAACCACTGGGAATGTGTTACGGCTTCCTTCTTTTGCCCCTTGGCTATTAGATCCTCTCCAGTCCATTCATTATTAAACCACTACACTCCCATTGAGCCAGTCATTTTAGACATCTTAATTACAGCCTGGGAATGTCACAGGAATTAAAAGCATAATCTGTTGTTGATGCTGGAAACACACAATAGCACTGTTTACTTCTACAGGGGAAAGGAAACACAACAGAAACGCCCAAAACAACAGTGTAACATATATTCTCAACCTAAAAGTGGCAATTACAGCTGTGTTTGTTTTAATAACCTTATGCTGGGCGATCATTGAGGCTTATGTATCACAACTGTGCCCTTGTTGGCCAAAGCTACCAATGGCTCATTATTTTCCATTATTTTGTGGCTCGCTATTTTCATAATTTTTGTGATCCATTATTTTCCTCATATTTGTGACCCATTATTTTCTTCATTTTTTGTGGCCCAGTATTTTCCTTTATTTTTTGGCTCGTTATTTTTCTCATTTTTGTAACCCATTATTTTATTTATTTTGGGACTCGTTATTTTCTTTAATTTGTGGCCATTTTTTTTCTTTATTGTGCGGCTCATTATTTTCCTCAATTTTGTAGTCCATTATTTTCCAGGGATAGCCATAGAACTTGCTAAAGTGCTCAAAAATGAAAATGTGTACAGCTAAGGCTGGGTTCACACCAGTCTCCGATAATCCCTGCCGGATCTGCGATGAAGGCCCCTAACGGAGCCTCCGATGCAGATGTGTACGAAGCCTAACAGACATCTTAACGATGGGGTCACATTTATAATAACTGTCCCCGAAAATGATATGGTGTAGATATGAAGTTGAAAATGGCACAAGCATTTATAAAGCATTTGGACGCCATTTTGTCAGATTTTCCTCATGTCTGCAAGTTTTCAGTTTGTAAGGTTTAGTTAATTTTTAAGTTAACTCCGAATCTCTAAAAAAAGTTCAAAATTGGCAAACACATAAAAACTGTCGGGCAGCTCATCAAAATGACACTTTTTATACATATGCGCCTATATGTGTAGCTGGGATCATATTAGGCTATAGTCAGGGGCGTAGCTAAAGGCTCATGGGCCCGGGTGCAAGAATTCAGCTTGGGCCCCCCTACCCCTCCCCAGCACCACCATCATCATCAGACCCCTGCGCGCTCCTATGCCCAGACGCCTTGCCCAACAGCCCCCATAGTATAATGCCCCCACACAGTTAATGCTCCCATAGCTGCCCCCACACAGTTAATGCTCCCATAGCTGCCCCCAATATCAGCCCCCCCCATACAGTATAATGCCCCCATATGTGCATAATTACTTACCTATCCCCGTTCCCACGTCGAGTGGAGGATCCTTCGCCTCCTCCGGTGTGTACTATGAGTGACTCAGCGCGGGAAGGCGCGATGATGTCGCTACATCCCGCCTGCCTGCGTCGAGCCGCTCACGGCACAGGAAATGCTGGATCAAGGAGATGTCAGCTCCTTGCTCCAGCATTGATTGGAACCGGGACCTCGGTGAGTGACTCACGAACCCCCAGGGGGACGCGACCCACAGTGTAGGGATGTCACGATACCAAAATTTGGACTTCGATACCGATACTTCGTTTACTTTGCCAACAGTAATAAAAAAAAAAAAAAAGTTCTTCCATTTTCTGATGTGAGGCACGAGGTGTGATGATGAATTTTGAATGTGCCTCACATTAATAGTAATTAACCCCATCATGTTTCTCAGCCATAATGGGCTAATATGTAAGGTACATGATGGGGTTAATTACTATTAATGTGAGGCACATGGAGGTTAAATTCATCATCGCACCTTGTGCCTCACAATTAGGCCCCATGCACACGACCGTAAATAACCTCCATTCACTTTCATTGAGCGCGGACACATTTCCGAAAATTATGGAACATGTCCGTCCTTTTGCATTTTGCGGGCACGGTCGTGTGAATGGGGCCTAAGTTATAGAAAGCAATTTTTATTTTATTTTTTTACAGAGTACACATCATAAATGATGCAAAAAAATTGTTGTGCAGGTTATTACCAATACCGATTATGTGTATGTTTTATGTATTGAGACTTATTTTAATGTTTATTATAAAAAAAGTGTATGTGTATTTTTTTTATTTAACATTACTTTGTTTTTATTTTATTTTTAAACTTCAATGTACTGGCCTATAGCTATATACCAGTACATTAGCCTGTGGACAGATAGCACACAGGCAGTTGTTAGGACATACCTCAGTATGCCCTAACAACAGGAAATATGGTAGGACAGCCCTGGGGTCCTTCAACAGACCCTGGGCTGTCTGCCCATATATGGTATGTCCCTTAATCGCATCACAGGAATTCCCTGTGACGCAATCCAGGGGCATCCCCCCTTCTCATTTTCCCCTGAATGCTGCAGTCAGCTTTGATCGCAGCATTCAGGAGAATAGCGGCGGAGATGAGAGGTTTCTCTGATCTCCGCCGTTATAGAGCGGGGCTGCAGCTGTGTAATACAGCCATTGCCCCGCTCCTGATATAAGTGCGCGCGCGGTCAGCATGAGGTGATGCGGCCGGCGCTGCACTAATGACCGGCGGTTCAGGCCCTGGGGACAGAACATGGGGGTGTTTTGTAGCGCGCCCACCATGTTCTGTCTTCAGTGCCGACGCTCATTAGTACAGCGCTGGCCGCATCACATCATCCTGATGGCGCGCACATGTTAGGACTCAGGAGCGGGGCAGTGACTGTATTACACAGCCGCAGCCCCGCTCTCATACACTCATGTGTACTATACTGTATTGTGCAGTTTGCGAGGGGGGGGGCTGTGATTTAACGCTCCCCCCCTCTCCACCGCATACAACACAATACATTACAAGGCATCACATACATTACATTACAATACATAACGTTACAACACAATACATTACATTGCACTGCAGCTTACCTGGAGTCCTCCGCACCGACTCTTCTGCTCTGTCTGGAAGCCGTGTCACGTGACAACACGGTCACATGGTACACTAAGTGTACCATGTGACCGTAACCCGGAAGTGCCGGCTTCACGGCACAGAAGATTTAGTTAGAAAAAATTCTGTATGGCAACGGGGGCCCATGGGCCCCCCAGGCTTAGGGGCCCGGTCGCAACTGCGACCGCTGCGACCCCTATAGCTACGCCACTGGCTATAGTAGAGCAGTTCTTTAACACCACAATGTACTTGTGCGCCTATTTTCAAATATCCTATTAGAGAATAAAAGAGGGCAAAAGAGCAGCTACAAAAAAAGTGTCTCTTTCTCTGGAGGACCCAACATTTTAGTGTTTTACATGGACTGTTCGTTGATCTCAATGGGAACTGTGTAATGCTGCATTTCACCTGTGGTGGCACTGCAGATTAATTGAATACTTGGTGCTGGGTACCTTCACAGATGATTGCTGAATGTTTTAGGTTTCCAGAGGTGGGACACGCTGTGAATAGCTTATCGTTGGGGAACACTTCTAACATAATGGGGTTGTCCAAAATAGACTCCCTCTTTAATGTGTGTGTGTGTGTGTGTGTGTGTGTGTGTGTTTATTTTGGTTTTGAATGATCAGTCCTAGGAAATACAGTACTCCTAGAACTATCTCCTTTAGAAAACCTGAATAGATGTAACGTCTATGGCCGCGGCCCGTCATTCTTACTTACCCTCTGACGGATGCGGCCATGGATATGTGCGTTCTCGGCGGCATCTCCCTCCTGGGAGACGTCAGCACTCACTTCCTGCTTTAGAGACTGTCTCCCGCAGGGCGTGCGCGCCCGAGCGTACTATTGCAGGTGATCTGCAATCAGTCCAGAATGTTGCTGGACTATAAAAAAGGGCTCTGCCCTCTTGATCATTGCCTGAGCATTGTTGTATACCTAAAGTTTGTCTTGCAAATGGTCTCCTATTGTTTTCCAGTTCCTAGTGTTACCCGTTCCTGCTGCCTGTACCCTGTATCCTGTGCTACCATGCCTCTGTGCCGTCTAGAGTTGAAATTCCGCTGCATCTGCTGTGTTACACCCACTGGGTGTCTGTCTGCTGCCGGAGCCTTTTCTTAAGCCTGAATCACCGCTACTGTACCCTTTCTTAACTATAGACATTGTGTTGTACCTGGTTGGCCAGCTGCCTATCTCGGTACGGCCCAGTGGGTCTACACCCGGCACCTTGACAGTAGGCTCAGGCCATGGATTCCGCTGGTCAATTCAAAGGATCTGAGAGCACGACAGGATCAACTTCTTGTGGCAGTAGATTCCATGGCACAGCAGCTTGGGGCGCTAGCTGCTTCCTTCTCTGTTCCTGTTCAAGTTCCTGCGATTAAACCTCTTGCTACAGCTCCTGGCAGCTCCAGTTCTGATCCCCGGTTCTCGCTGCCACTGCCACCTCATTTCCATGGAGACGCAAGCACGTACAGGGGATTTCTTAACCAGTGTCATATCCACTTCACCCTGCACGCTAGAGCATTCCCTTTAGACGGAACCAGGATTGCCTCCATTATCTCCTTACTTGCCGGCAAGGCCCTGGCGTGGGCGAACCCAATCTGGGAACAACAGGGATCCGAGACCCAAGACTTCCAGGGGTTTGTGCAGTTATTTCGTACGGTGTTTGAGGAGCCTGGACGAGTCTCGTCGGCAGCCACTGCTATCCTGAACCTTCGCCAGGGAGACGCCTCCGTGGGCGAGTACACCATCCAGTTCCGGACCCTGGCAGGAGAACTGTCTGGCATGGCCTATCACCCGAGATCAAGGACGAATTGCTGCCCGGGATCTAGCATCTACCTTGGACAACCTGATTCTACTAGCCACTCGAGTGGATATAAAGCTCAAGGAGAGATCTCAAGAGGTTCGACAGGAGAGATGGCTTCCTAGACTGGCACCCAGCTTCCAGCAACCCCTCTTGCCTGCTTCTACTGCTCCACCCGAAGTTCCTATGCAGGTGGACCGGATTAAACTGTAAGTCCAGGAGAAGCAGCGCACATGCACCTCTGGACTCTGCCTATATTGCGGCCTCGCTAGCCATGTCGTGCGTCTGTGTCCCCAGAAGCCAAAAAACCCAGACGCCTAGGATTGGTTGGAGAGACAACCCTGGGCGATACAGCATTTAATAGAGAACTCTCCTCCAAACTGTTCATTGCTGTGACCATTGTCGCTGGCGAGAGTCCCCATCCGGTCTCTGCCTACCTGGACTCTGGCTTTGCAGCCAATTTCATCTGCCAAGACCTTGTGGATCTACTTCAGTTGCCCACTGTTCTGCTGGAAAGACCATTGATCGTTGCCTCGGTAGATAGACTGCCGCTGCCTGTGACCAAGCCGTTGAGGCTTCAAGTGGGAGCCCTTCACTCTGAGCTTATCTCCTTGTTTGTCCTGCCCAAGGCCGTCAACCCCGTGCTGCTGGGTTTGCCTTGGCTCCGTCTACACACCCCTGTCCTGGATTGGAACTCCGGTGAAGTTCTCCAGTGGGGTCCGAAGTGTCTCAACCGCTGTCTGGGGCATATCCATCCACCTCAGTCTTCTCCGCATCAGTCATTGGCAGGGTTGCCTCCTTGTTACTCTCTGTTCTCAGACGTCTTCGACAAGAAGGAAGCAGAGACGTTGCCACCACATCGAGAGTATGATTGTCCTATCGACTTGGTTCCTGATTCGTCCCCTCCTCGTGCTAGAGTATACCCTCTCTCCTTACCTGAAACCCAGTCTATGTCGGCCAACATTAAGGATAATCTGGAGAGGGGCTTCATACGTAAATCCTCGTCGCCGGCCGGAGCCGGGTTTTTCTTTGTCAAAAAGAAAGACGGATCCCTCCGACCCTGCATTGACTAACGGGGCCTCAACCAGATCACGGTGAAGAATAGGTACCCATTGCCTTTGATTTCGGGACTGTTTGATCGCATACGGGGGGCAAATTTTATTTCTAAACTAGACCTGCGGGGGGCCTACAATCTAATCCGAATTCGTCAGGGTGACGAGTGGAAAACTGCATTTAATACACGTGATGGGCACTACGAATACCTGGTCATGCCCGTCGGCCTGTGTAATGCCCCCGCAGTGTTTCAAGAATTTGTCAATGACATTTTTCGTGATCTCCTCTATGTCTGTGTTGTGGTGTATCTCGATTACATTTAGATTTTTTCCCCAGATCCTGTAACTCATCAGAGTCATGTCCACCAGGTTTTGCTTCGATTAAGGGAGAATCATCTTTATGCCAAGCTGGAGAAGTGCATGTCTCTACCCTTCCTGGGCTACATCATCTCCGATCAGGGCCTCAAAATGGACCCTGAGAAGGTAAAGGCTGTTCTGGAATGGCCACGCCCCCATGGCTTAAGGGCCATACAACGCTTCCTGGGATTCACCAACTTCTGCAGACTGTTCATTCCCAACTTCTCTTCATTAACAGCTCCCATCTCTACCCTCACCAAAAAGGGCATGAATGCCAAGGAGTGGACTCCAGAGGCAGAAGCCGCATTTAAAAGCTTGAAAAAGGCCTTCACGTCAGCCTCTATTCTTCATCACCCTGATGTTTCCCTACAGTTTTCGTTAGAGGTGGACTCTTCCTCTGTTGGTGCTGGTGCACTGTTGTTCCAGAGAGGTTCGAAAGGCAAGACTGTGGTATGTGGCTACTATTCTAAACAGTTTTCTCCCGCAGAACGCAACTACTCGATAGGGGATCAGGAGTTACTGGCCATCAAGCTGGCCCTGCAGGAGTGGAGACACCTACTAGAGGGCACAGCTCATCCTATCCCGGTCTTCACGGACCACAAGAACCTGGCCTATCTTTAGGCGGCTCAGCGGCTGAATCCTCATCAAGCCAGGTGGTCATTGTTCTTTGCTTGGTTCCGGTTCGAACTCCACTGCTGACCTGCCGACAAGAATGTGAGGGCTGATGCCTTGTCTAGGTCGTTTGAAACAGAGGACACTGTGGAGTCCCCACAGAATATTATTGATCCTTCCTGCATCTTCTCTGTCAATCCTCTGCAAGTTAGAGACATTCCTCTGGGAAGGACTTTTGTACGTCTGGCAGACAGAGGAAGAATTCTTCGCTGGGGTCACAGTTCCAAGCTGGTAGGTCACGCGGGTGCCCGTAAAACCCGAGACCTAATTACCCGTCATTTCTGGTGGCCCACACTGCCCAAAGACGCCATGGACTTTGTCTCCTCCTGTACGGTATGCGCAGCAAGTAAAGTTCCCCACTCCAGACCAGCTGGTCTGCTCCAACCACTGCCTGTGCCCGATGCCCCCTGGCAACATATTTCAATGGACTTCGTCACAGATCTGCCTCTCTCTGCTGGATGCAGTGTGATCTGGGTGGTGGTGGATGGATTTTCCCAAATGGCTCATTTTGTTCCCCTGACTGGCCTGCCTTCTGCTGTTCGACTGGCCGATCTCTTCATTCAACACATCTTCCGTATGCACGGTTTGCATCTGCATATTGTCTCAGATCGAGGGGGCCAGTTCACCTCAAAGTTCTGGAGAGCACTCTGCGGTCTCCTCGGTGTAGTTGGACTTTTCCTCGGCCTACCATCCCCAGTCCAATGGTAAAGTCGAGATGGTTAACCAGATTATGCAGAATTATCTGCGGCACTTTGTCTCCAGGCAGCATGATGACTGGGTGCAGTTGCTGCCGTGGGATGAGTTCTATTATAATAACCGTACTAGTGAGTCCACCGCCTCAAGTCCGTTCTTCATCTTCTACGAGCAACATCCTCAAATACCTCTTCCTGTCTCTACTATGTCCCAGGTGCCTGCAGCCGACTCTACCTTCAGGGATTTTCTGCAGATATGGCAACAGACCCGATCTTCTATTCTGCTGGCGATGGACCGTATGAAGAGAAAGGCGGACACTAGAAGACGAGAGCCTCCTCAGTTTCTTCCAGGCACGAAGGTCTGGCTGTCTTCCAGGAATATCCGGCTGAGGGTGCCGACTTGCAAATTTGCTCCCAGGTTCCTCGGACCCTTCGAGATTCTGCTACAAATTAACCCTGTGTCTTACAAGCTTTGGCTGCCTCCTACCCTCAAGATCCATAACTCCTTCCATGCCTCCCTGCTGAAGCCCGAGGTTCTGAACTGCTACTTCAGGACTCCTAGTTCCTCAGTGGCCCCTGGCGGCTCGTCAGGGACTTTCGAAGTAAGGGAGATCCGGGCCACCAAGAAAGTGGGAGGAAGGACATTTTATCTGGTGGATTGGAGGGGATTTGGTCCAGAAGAGAGGTCTTGGGAGCCAGGGGAGAACATTAATGCTCTTATCCTCGTGAAGTAGTTTCTCTCCCGCTCTGGCCCCAAGAAGAGGGAGCATAAGAGGGGGGATACTGTAACATCAATGGCCGCGGCCCGTCGTTCTGACTTACCCACTGACGGCGGCGGCCACGGACATGTGAGTTCTCGGCGGCATCTCACTCCTGGGAGATGCTGGCACTCACTTCCTGCTTCAGAGACTGTCTCCCGCAGGGCGCGCACCCGCGCTTGCATGGCCTTAAAGGGCCAGTGTGCACACTATTGCAGGTGATCTGCAATCAGTCCAGAATGCTGCTGGACTATAAAAAGGGCTCTGCCCTCTTGATCATTGCCTGAGCGTTGTTGTACACCTAAAGTTTGTCTTGCAAATGGTCTCCTAGTGTTTTCCAGTTCCCAGTGTTACCCGTTCCTGTTGCCTGTACCCTGTATCCTGTGCTACCGTGCCTCTGTGCCGTCTAGAGTTAAAGTTGAGCTGTGTCTTCCGCTCATCTGCTGTGTTACACCCACCCGGTGTCTGTCTGCTGCCGGAGTCTTATCTTAAGCCTGAATCACTGCTACTGTCTTCATTGCCACAGGTACCCTTTCTGGACTATAGACATTGTGTTGTACCTGGTTGGCCAGTTGCCTATCCGCTACGCAGTACGGCCCAGTGGGTCCACACCGGGCACCATTTATTTATTTTTGTTTGTTTTTGGATATTTGAGGACTAATGGGCATTATTCTTAAGAGTCAGAAAACCCCTTTTATAGTAATAAATGTAAATTATCAGTAATGACACAACTATATAAAACTTTTAACAAATATAATTACAAATCCCAAGCCTAGACAGACCAATATGGCTCATTTTGAGACCTTGTTCTATTCAGAGAAGTGCCTGCATTTTACTAATCTATGTTATATTTTACAGTAGTCTTAAAGTAAAAAAGACACTTCTTGCCCGAGGCACCCAAGTCTACAATCTTATTTTAGCATTGGTACCAATTAGGGTGTATCTTTGTTGGCAAACAATTTAGCCATAACGGCTAAGATTATGTTAATCATGTAAATGGTCAGGGGAAATTTACAGTTGGTGTAACCAGAAGTACCAGTTTCTAAAAGATAAATGTGAAGCTAAGCAAAGAATTTTAGTGTCAGATTAGAGAATTTTTGATAGTTCCCACATAGAAGAATAAGAGCCCCATAGCAAATATTTTAATGTGCCCCCAATATGGTGCAAGGCTTTGCCACCCAAGAAAGAAGGAACTGTTTTTGTTTCCCCCTCCACACCCTCTCCATAAATTTTGGGTCAACCCCACCCGTTTGCTGACAGTGCCAGTTCAGTGGAGAGGGGAGTCCTGCACAGGTACTTACCACGTAACAGCAAAGTAAATGGGACCATCCAGGAGGGCTGGGCCCCCTCTCCAAGGGTCCCATAGTGACCACATGGTCTGCCTCTATGTTACGCAGACTCTACGTTGGTCCAACCAAAGGAAAATATTCTACTTTACAGCTATACTGAACCAGGGGTTTAACAAGTAACTATGGGGCGCATAGAAAAACATTGAATGGGACCCCATCCCACTAAAACCTCCTTCAGTAGCAAGTAAGTTCAGCAGAGGAAAAACTCAAGGTGATTGTGTCTTTACCTCCTTTTTTTGACTTCCCATTAATTTGCATTCAGTGTTCCTCTGATACTTTTCCCCATCATCCACATTGATGACCAACTACATCTTATCTCTGAATGGAGATAAGGCCACTTGGCTTCTGGGCCCCATAGCAGTTACTTTGCCAGCTACCCTGGTAGTTACGTTCATGTACAGAACAAGTATATATATATATACTCTGTTGTCATACACACGTCATATTATAAGTCATTTCTAAAATAACTCCAAAATATTAGACCCTAGCAGAAAATGAACTGTCAGCCTTAGATATTGTTTTCTTCTTCTGTATCTCATGGGAACTTGTGGAAGGGGTCCCTAAAACGCTGATTGCCATTTAAGCCCATGTATAGTCACATCAATCATTTTATTGTCCAGAAGATATCTACAAGCAGAGAATATTTCAGACAACTACCAAATTTGTCCCAACAAATTCAGCCAGAGAGGTGAAAGAAGTCTCTAAAGCTGCCATACACTTTAAATAGCTGTCGGCCAAACTTTTCGTTCCTCCCGACTACCTCTGGCAGCGGCTTATCTCCCCCAGGAACAAAGGATCGGTCACGTTGAAATCCAACATGCTTGAAGCTTCTTTCTCTCAACATCTGCCATTAAGGAAGAGTCAGGAGACCCCTATACACATTAGACCACTATACACATTAGATAGTTGGTCGGTCCCGCTGAAATATTTGACCACAGTGAGAGAAAACATGTTTGGTTAAAACCAAAGGCAACATTTCATCAGAAAAGCCTGATACCAAAAGAAAAGGAGAGTTCTTGAATGGCAAGTCAATGTATGGATCAAAATCCCATTGAGTTGCTATGGGGGAATGATGTGAAACAGGCTGTGAACACAAAAAAACTTCAAACATCGCACAGGTGAAAACAGTCCTCCAAGGAGGAGAGTATGAAGAAAATTCTTCTAGTCAATGTCAAACAGGTAGACAACTATAAGAAATGCCTGTTGGAGGTTCTGTCAGCCAAAGGGGGAAATACAAGGTATAAAAAAGCTGCAATAAACATAGAGCTAGGGGTTATGTTCAATTGGTCAGGGGTTCTCTGGGTCAGATACTAAATTAGCAGGATTTTAAATGCTGGACTAACAACAGTAACTATAATAATTGTTCAGAATAAAAGTGCAAATACCTCTACAGGTAAACTTTATTAAATAAAATTACATACTGTAAAAATACTTTTTAGATACATATTTGGGAAATTTAACAACGTCAAATTGCCAGTATATGCCAGTAAAAAAAAAGTTACAAATTATGTATGGCGCATACCATATTTGCGCAATACTTTGCAACTTTTCGCCTTTTTTAGGTGGTGGAGCTGGATGATGATATATTTTCTTTATTTCGTGTTTTGAAGCTTCAAGCTGTCTTTACATTCATATTTATAATGTATTGGCCTTGTACTGTGCTTCCTGCCTTATCCCAGAGGGAGATACAGAACGCTAGGAACACGAATAGAAATAGTAAAAAGCAGATGGAAATTATTCCAGGAGCTACAGTAACCTACAGGAAGTGGAAAATGGCTGTAAGTAGTGCTGGTAGACCCGCTCTTTGCAGTAACTTTGTCCTGTTATTGATATATCATCAACCCAACATATTTCGAGGTGCTGTACACAGGTTGTATTAACTTACACCAGTCCCTGTCCCTAATAGAGCTCAAATTCACACATACGTTTTTGGAGTATCGTTGGAAGCTGGAGTAACTGCAAAAAATCCCAAAGATGGGGGGGGGGGGGGCATACATACACAATGCAGATGTTGTCCTGGTTAGATTCGCGGTCAAGATACCAGTGCTATAATGTACCAGCGGTTCATCAAAATTATGGATTAAAAAGAGAAAATTGATGCTGTTATAGTCATCGATAACATTTCCCAGATTGCTAAATAGCAATAGTAATAGTTGTTTAGTTTTCCTCCAAAGGGGTCCCCAGCTATAAAATATGAGGTTAAATAGTATAAGCACTTGCAGTGATCACACTTTGTAATATAATGTTTGTCAAAATTTGGCCAATGAGAGGCGCTCTGGGTGACAAGGCTAAGCAGAGTGTTTACATAGTGTAACATCCATGGCCACGGACCGTCGGGTTAACTCACCCCTCGACGACCACAGCCATGGTCTGGTGAGCGCTGGCCCGCATCTCCTCCCCAGGAGACGCCAGCGCTCACTTCCACTCCACTCTGCTGTGTCCCATAGCACGCTCGTGCCAGGCCTTAAATGGCCAGTGTGCGCACATGTAATACATCAGCAATTAGCTCATGATCACCCTGAACTATAAGAAGGGCCCTGCCCCTTCGCTCATTGCCTGAGCGCTGTTAGTATTCCCATGTCAGTCTTTGCAAATGGTCCCTTAGTGTTTACCTTGTTCTCGTTGTACCCATGCCCTGCTACCTTTATCCTGTATCCCATGCTATGTCCTTGTTCTTGAGCCTGTTAGTGTTTTGAGTCGTGTCCTAATGCACCTGCTGTCCTCCTCCACATCTGGAGCAACCTGCTACACCTGCTCTCAACATGCTGCACCCACCCCCATCCATGCTAAAGCCTCTGCCACTGTCTGGACTATTCAGGTACCCTAGTGTGGGATTTTGTATTGATTGGGTGCTCTGTTGTTTGGCCAGCTGCCTTCCTGCTAGTGGGTCCACATACCCACAGACCGTGACACATAGACAGCTGCTTGCACTAATTTTTATGTACAGTATGTAGCTCTGTCCTTACAGCTACATAATCATGGTGTACGCATGAAATACTAGAGGCAATTGAAATGGCAATCATGTGACCGAGGAACATCACATGACGATGGACGACACTTCACCGCAGCCAATAAGATCGCTAGAGCCGCTAGGAATGGCAGTCATGTCACTATGTCACATTACTGAAGGCGTGTTGTGTACAGCGCTGTACTAAGGTTTTTTGGGCCCACCAGAGGAAATGATTCTGAGGGTTCACCCACCATCTTCACAAAACATGTGCATTTCCACATTAATTATTTATATCATAAACTTTTTTATTATCATTGTACACACAGGACATATCATCAATTACAAAAGGTCTAATAGGTTATTTGTGACTCAACCCATAAGGAACAGACCCTAGTGGCAAGTGATTGGCTCCAAAATCATCTCGAATGGGGTTGTCTTTAGCTGGATCTCTGTCCCCATTAATTTGTCAGAGCTTGGGACCAACAGTGGACCTTCTTCTGCTCATGTGGTCCAGCCGGATCTTGATTGTGTACATACCTCTATTGAGTTTGGAGGGCAGGGGCTTGGGGCTAAATGTTTATTAACAACATATTGTTAAATAGTTATTTTTTTCACTAAAGGAGCAAATATATTTTTACAAATCTTTAAAATTGTGATAAATACTTTTAATATGCACAAACAGTGTAATGATAGGGAATGCGAAGGTTGCAGCGGAATTATGGCCCTGTAGCCTAAGGGGACCCAAAAGACCACTTTTCTCCATATGAGGAGGCAGTACTGGTAATGATGCATAATAGTAGGTAAAGGGTTTTGGGGGCAGTTACGGATTTTGCATCAGGGCCCTTGAGCTTCAAGTTAAAGGGGTTATCTGGGACTTTTCAAAATCTGCAGCAGAGGATGGTATAAAGTGGTAAACTAGCAGATATTTACCTGAAGTGCCCCCCATGCTAACGCTGGAACTCTGTTCTCCACCGCTCTGGTCCCAGAAACTCCTGCTGCGGTCATGTGACATTGATGGTAGCATCACCATTGAGGCAAGCGATTAGTTGCAGCGGCATGTGACAAATGGAGCTTCTGGGACCGGAGCGGCGTAGAATGGTGCCTCAGGGCTGGAGCTGGGGGCACTTCAGGTCGTGAGTATCTGCTAGTTAATTACTTTATACCATCCCCTGGCTGCTACAAATTTTGTAAGAGTCCCGGATAACCCCTTTAAGCCTTTGTATACATAGATGAATGTAATCTAGAAGTGGCAAAAGCTGTGACCACCCCAAGTAGCTGTCATTTGACCCTTTTGAATATAGAGCTCCAATAAGCATAAATACAGCAGTAGGGACAATTAAAACATTTCCCATAAATATTTACTTATGGACCAAATTTGCGTTCTGACTGGGTAATTGAGTTCCGTTTAACTTCATTTCTGAATGTGGTGTCCACAATTTTTCTTTGCTCTTTGGACCATCGCCTGGTGGTGGGCATCTTCTCTGTAGATTATGCACTTTGAATACCACTCAAGGCTGGTACTGTTTTTTAATTTGACTTGATTTTATGTATTGTTGCATACAGGTCAGTGGAGGACACAATAATAATAGTGTAGACCTCGAAGTCAAGCCAGAGTAACTTCTGATAAATCCAACATCTTACGAACATTTGCTTTTTAATAAAAATATTCAGTTTCGGCTTGTATGTTTAAGTATCGATGTCACTGTAGACTGCGTTATTCCTAATTCACATGATGTCTTAGACAGACCCCGGAGGGTTTATCTATTCAAGCCGTTGCCTAAGGCTCAGCTAAATGACTTAACTTGCCTGAGGTCACATAGAACTGGAGCTGAAAATTAAAATGACTTAACCAAACTTCAAAGTCTACAAGATCACTGTTGGACAAATCACTAGGCTTATGTCATCTATATTAACCAAAAAACTGGAATGAAATCCCATTACACTAAGTCATCTCCAGGTTCCTTTTGTTTGTGACATGTATTTTGCACTAAAAGTATCCTAATTGAGTACCAGCTGTTACAGCAATACCTGGAAACCTGTTTAGTAATGTATTGACGATGTCGATCACTCAAGTAGAAAGTGTTCTTGACAGCGTGTTTACTGTTCATTGTAAGGATAACTCCGTCTTGGCGGCAGCTGTGAATGCACTTGACAGCGTTTCTTACATCATTTGAGAAGTTTAGATTAGTAATAGTATCATTTTTCCCTGTAAAGAACAATAATACAAGGGGAAAGGATAACACTGGCGCTTAAATATTTTAGTTAAGATTCAGATCCCCTAAATCCAAAAAAGATGAATACATCGTGAACCATCAGACTTTGTACAGAATTTAAGAATTGTTTCCCAGTGGAAAATGTAAGGATACAACCATATAAATGCTTTATAGCAACAGCCGACCCTTGGGTGCTCATCCTGTGGACCCTGGCTCAGGAGAACCAAGAAGGTGGTCTATGACTAGCACCACATTCTCACCAAATTAGCACTTGAAAAGCATGGCCCATATACTGTTCTTGCCCAAGAGTCCTCTGCTGGCTCTACCTGCCTCTGCTCAGATGTCAAGTGTGTAGTGGTCATGCTCTGGACTTTTTTTTTGTGGCATTACCAGCACTTTATTAAGGATTTTCCCATTATACATATTTATGACATATCAAAAGGAACTGTCAAAAATGATAGATCAGTGTAAATCTGACGCCTGGGACCTCTCACTGATTTAGATATCTGGGTCTCATGTCCCCCGTTTGCAGCAGAGAAGTATCTAGTGCAGACATGCTCACTCACCTTCTATTATAATGAACGGAAAATATTGAAAAAGCTGAGTGTGCTTGCCTGTTTTCCTACCGTATGTTCCTTACCAATTCTTAGATGATTTAGACATGAGGATACTAGTGCAGGGATAGCAGGGGTGGCTCCCAGGGAGTAGAATGAGTGTAAGATTCTTTCCAGTACATGTAGTAAATTCTTCCATTTTTTCCAATTAATTAAGAACACACATTGGTGAGTTAAAAACACAGATTCTGCTTACGTGACAACACGATAAACTCCATTTATAATAAACTCCAAAGGCAAAAAAAAAGTATACAGAAAAGCTAATAACAGGTTAATAATAACAAAATACTGTATTTTTGATAATGGGTATCCAGGAAAGAGGCCCAGCAGATTGTACTATTTCTTAAGGTCGCCCCCTTCTTAAAAGCCTCATAGACTTAAGGTGGTATTGCACGTCCTGACGTGGGCCGTGTAAACGAGTGCCGGTCAACGAGACAGATTGTTGATCCGCACTCGTTTGCTCCTTTCACAATGAGTTAGTATGGGGATAAGCGATTGTTACTTGATCGCTCTTCCCCATACATTTCTACCATGTCGGCATCACATCTCCCTGTTTACACACGGAGATGTGCTGCCGACTACGATAATAGTTTAGGCATTTAAAACTATACGATCAGCACATGATTGAGCATTTGCTCGTTCATCGGCTGATCGTTGCCCTGTTTACGCAGGGCAATTATCGGGAATGAGCGTTCTCTGAACGCTCGTTTGCCCGATTATTTTCCGGTGTAACAGGGCCTCTAGATTTGGGTTACATGTACGCAGGGCCAGCCTTAGGGTAGATGGCGCCCCGTGCGAAATTATCTTTCGGCGCCCACTATAAAAAATGCCCCATAAAAAAAGCATAATTCCTCCCCACAGTATAATGCCCTATATAGTGCCCCCACACAGTGTAATGCCCCTTTAGTGCCCCACACAGTGTAATGCCCCTTTAGTGCCCCACATACAGTATAATAATAATATTTAATAATGTAATATATTATAACGCCTTCAAGGACACAGTATTTTGTCCTCTAATTGCGCCCACACAGTGTTATGCCCCCTAAGTGCCACACACATTATATTGCCCCCTGTAGTGCCACTACACAGTATGATGTCCTCCACAGAGTATAATGCCCCCACAGCCCCCCTAGTAGAAAGTGCCCCCTGTAGATTGTGCCGTACAGCCTCCCTGTAGACAGTGCCATAATCCCCCACCTCCTCCTTGTAGACAGTGCCATACATCCCCCATCTGCCCCTTGTAGTGTCATACAGCCCCCATCTGCCCCTTGTAGTGCCATACAGCCCCCATCTGCCCCTTGTAGTGTCATACAGCCCCACTTCCCTCTTGTACACAGTGCCCCCCACCGCCCCCTTGTAGACAGTGTCATACAGCACCCACCTCCCCATTGTAGAAAGTGACATACAGCCCCCACCTCCCCCTTGTAGACAATGCCATACTGCCCCCCACCTCCACCTGACAGGATCCTTGCGTAGGCCGGCTTGATCCAGAGATGTCATCACGCCGACTGCGCAGGGATCCTGTCCCTGCGCCTCATAGGCTGCAGGCGCCTCTGTAGCCTGTTACAGAGTTTCCCAACCTTTTCGGACTTGAGCCACCCCTGGAAAAAAAAAAATTCCTCAGGGCCCCCCCTACCAAAAATTGTTTAGAGAAAGACAGAAAATAGCTAAAAATAATCACTACATTCTTAGGGTATGTTCACACAGCGTTTTTTGTAAGGAAGAAAAAATCTGCTTTTGAATTGACAGCGTTATTTGATGTGGTTTTTTTAGCGGTTTTTTTTAAGCCGTTGAAGCGAATGCAAAAGACAGAGCAAAAAAAGCTCCAAACGAGCGCCACAGCTATTTTCTTCCTACTATTAATTTCAATTGGAGGTCAGAGGTGGAAACCACTTGAAGACCATCAGCCCCCCCCCACTCACAGTAAAATGACCATCAGCCCCCCACTCACAGTACGGCTGGGTTCACACACACTATTTCCGGACGTAATTCGGGCGTTTTAGCCCCGAATTACGTCCGAAAATGCGTCTCAAAAGCGTCGGCAAAGATCTGCCCATTCATTTGAATGGGTCTTACGATATTCTGTGCCGACGGTCATTTTTTTACGCGGCGCTGTCAAAAGACGGCGCGTAAAAGAGACGCCCGCGTCAAAGAAAAGCCTGTCACTTTTTGAGACGTAATTGGAGCCGTTTTCCCTTGACTCCATGGAAAAACAGCTCCAATTACGTCCGTAATGGACGCAGCAAAAAGCGCCTGCACATGCCATTTCTCCTGAAAACAGCTCCGTAATTTCAGCCGTAATTGACGCTGCTGTGTGAACATACCCTAAGGCTGGGTTCACACGACCTATTTTCAGACGTAAACGAGGAGTATTATGCCTCGTTTTACGTCTGAAAATGCGGCTCCAATACGTCGGCAAACATCTGCCCATTCATTTGACGTACTGTGCCGACGACCTGTAATTTACGCGTCGTCGTTTGACAGCTGTCAAACGACGACGCGTAAAATGACTGCCTCGTCAAAGAAGTGCAGGACACTTCTTTGGACGTTTTTGGAGCCGATTTCTCATAGACTCCAATAAAAACAGCTCCAAAAACGGACGTAAAAAACGCTGCGAAAAACGCGAGTTGCTCAAAAAACGTCTGAAAATCAGGGGCTGTTTTCCCTTGAAAACAGCTCCGTATTTTCAGACGTTTTTGGTCACTACGTGTGCACATACCCTAAAATGACCATCAGCCCGTCCACTCACAGTAAAATGACCATCAGCCCCCCACTCACAGTAAAACTACCATCAGCCCCCACTCACAGTAAAATGACCATCAGCCCCGCACTCACAGTAAAACTACCATCAGCCCGACACTCACAGATGCCCCCTGTAGATAGTACCACACAGCCCCTTGTAGGTCGTGCCACACAGCCCCCTTGTAGGTCGTGCCACACAGTCCCCTGTAGGTCATGCCACACAGCCCCCTGTAGGTCATGCCACACAGCCCCCTGTAGGTCATGCCACACAGCCCCCTGTAGGTCATGCCACACAGCCCCCTGTAGGTCATGCCACACAGCCCCCTGTAGGTCGTGCCATACAGCCCCCTGTAGGTCATGCCACACAGCCCCCTGTAGGTCATGCCACACAGCCCCCTGTAGGTCGTGCAACACAGCCCCTTTGTAGGTAGTAGGGATGTCACGACACCTGAATTTGGACTTCAATACCGATACTTCGTGTAGTATTGCAATTTCGATACCAAAACGATACTTTGCCAACAGTAATAAAAAAAAGTTCTTCCATTTTCTGATGTGAGGCGCGTGGTGTGATGCTGAATTTAACCTCCATTTGCCTCACATTAATAGTAGCCATCATGTTTCTCAGTCATAATGGGTTAATGTGTGAGGTACATGATGGGGTTAATTACTATTAATTTGCGGCACATGGAGGTTAAATTCATCATCACACCTCGGGCCTCACATTAATAAGTGAAAGCAGTTTTTTTTTAGTTTTTTTTTTACAGCGTACACATCATAAATGACGCAAAAAAATTGTGGTGCAGGTTATTACGGCCGCGCCAATACCGAATGTGTATATTTTATATATTGAGACTTATTTTAAGGTTTATTGTAAAAAAAAAGGCGCATGTGTATTTTTTTAAATTTAACATTACTTTATGTTTTTACTTTATTTTTAAACTTTAATATACTGGCATATATCAGATATGTGCCAGTACATTAGCCTGTGTATGTATAGTACACAGGCAGTTGTTAGGACATACCTAAGTATGCCCTAACAACAGGAAATATGGTAAGACAGCCCTGGGGTCCTTCAATAGACCCTGGGCTGTCTGCCCATATATGGTATGGCCCTCAATCGCGTCACAGGAATTCCCTGTGACGCGATCCAAGGGGCATCCCCCTCCTCACTTTTCCCTGAATGCTGCAGTCAGTTTTGATCGCAGCATTCAGGAGAATAGCGGCGGAGATGAGCGGTTTCTCTGATCTCCGCCGTTATAGAGCGGGGCTGCGGCTGTGTAATACAGTCATTGCCCCGCTCCTGACAGAAGTGCGTGCGCGGTCAGCATGAGGTAATGCGGCCGGCGCTGCACTAATGAGCGGCGGCTCAGACACCGAAGACAGAACATGGGGGTGTTTTGCAGTGCGGCCGCCATGTTCTGTTTTCAGTGCCGCCGCTCATTAGTGCAGCGCTGGCCGCATCGCATCATCCTCGCGGCGCGCTTGTCAGGACTTAGGAGCGGGGCAATGGCTGTATTACACAGCCGCAGCCCCGCTCTCATTCATCATGTATTACTATACTTACCGGTGTGGCTCGAACCATTTGGGGATGCACAGTATCGAAGTTTCGATGCATTGTGCATCCCTAGTAAGTAGTGCCACAAATCCCCCCCTTGCCGCACAGCCCCCTTGTAGGTAGTGCCACACACACCCTTGTAGGTAGCGCCACTGTAGCTCCCTGTGGCTGGGGATTCCACTCCTTGACGGAGTGCTTGATGTCTTTCCATATATGAACAGTGACATCGGGCAACTAACTCCTGAAGCGGAATTACTGTCCACAGCGTTGCCGACGCTGTGACCGGGGATTCCACTCCAAGAGAAGCCCCTGTCGTCTGTGTCCATTTAGTCGGGGGGTGCTATCTACAGGGGTTCTGCAAAAAAATCTCCTCCTCCTCACATCCACTTTGCGCTATGAGGAGGAGGAGGAGAGAAAGCACGTCCGTGGCAGTTGTCCAGAGGAGGGTCGCGGCACCCCTAGAGGGTTCTCATGGGAACCTCATGTTGGGAACCACAAGCCTAGTAGATCGCAGAGCTGGGAGATACCTCCCTGCTCTGCTATAGTGTTGAATAGTATCTGCGTCTTTAGCAGGGCCGTATTTACAACTCACGCTGCCCTAGGCACTAAGCCTGAATATACTCCCATTAAAGACCTATTTAGTTGAGCCAATTATCATCATGATTCGCCAGTTTCTGACTAATTATAATGATATTTGGTCAGTGTTAACAAAGGGGAAGATCAATGATAAAAACTTTGCGTATCGTTAATCTCTAATGGGAAAAAAAAAAGGTAATACACCCGGCCGTAGTCATAGCGATGCGTATTCTGTTCTGAGCGTAACCCGGCCTCCAGGGATGACGATGCGTCCCATGTGACAGCTGCAGCCAATCAAAGGCTGCAGCGGTCACATGGACGACAGCGTCATTGCAGGAGGCCGGGCTACGCTCAGAGAGAGAGAGGGACTACGGCTGGGAGTATTAGCTTTTTTTTAAATTTATTTCTGCAGTCTTTCCGCCCAAAAAGCTGCACCAAAATTTGGTGCTGTTTTTCAGGTGAAATTCCCTGCGGTTCTCAGGACGTATACACTGTGTGGTTTTACGTATCCGCCCTGTGTGTTCCTACCCTTATAATCAAGTTGCTCTCCCCCACAAATATTATCTCTAAGGGCTTATTCAGACGAACGGGATATACGTCCGCGCAACGCGCGTGATTTTCATGCGCGTTGCACGGACCTATATTAGTCTATGGGGCCGTGCAGACATGTGCGTGATTTTTATGCTGCGTGAGTCCGCTGCGTAAAAGTCATGACATGTCCGTTCTCTGAGCGTTTTTTGCGCATCACGCACCCATTGAAGTCAATAGGTGCGGGAAAACCACGCATGCCACACGGAAGCACTAACGTGCGAACAGCGTGATTCGCGCAACAGCTGTCAAAAGGATGAATGAAAACATAAAAACACCACGTGCTTTTCTGTTTACAATCATCCAAATGGAGTGTCATAATGATGGCGGCTGCGCAAAAAGCACACAGCCGCGCATCATATGCTGCTGCCGCACGGAGCTGTCAAATGCATTTTGCGCAGGGGGTAAGTTGTTGTAATTTGCAAAATCGTGCAGCCATAAAGGGTGTATTAATTCACGGCCGCACGATTTTGCAGATAAAGGGACGGTTTACCCGCGTTAACGTGCGGCCATGAATTAATACACCCTTTATGGCCGCACGATTTTGCAAATTACAACAACTTACCTCCTATTCATTCTCTATGGGAGCGCCGGAAAAAGCAGAACACTGCACTCGGCTATCTCCGGCGCTCCCATAGAGAATGAATGGAGCGGCAGTGCGCACGCGAGTGTAACCGGAATACCCCTTAACGAGGTATTTGACAGCCGCTTCTACATAGTGCCAGCGCGGTTGTTGGCCACGTTGTGACAGTGTGAGGGCCGCTCCGTGTGGCCGTACCCTAAAGAATCCTTTCTCCCCATACATAACGCTAAGTTCCCCTCCCCCATGATTCATAATAAGCTCCTACACCACAAAATAAACTATACAGAAGTCCCCCTCCCCACAAAATACATTTATAAAGAATCCCCCCACACTCCTATAGCATTTAGGGCAATGTCCCCTCACCCTCAAAATCGATCTGTAAAAAATACACACACACACACAAAGTACCTATAACCTAGTCTCCCCTCCCCCACAAAATCGATCTTTTAAAAAAAAACAAAAAACATCCTGTTACACATCACATAAAGCCCCCTCTTTCCTCCTCCCTCACACAGCACATAAATAGACATAAATTAAGCTAAAGCTGCTGCTCTTCTTACCTGACACTGGAGCTCCGTGGAGGAGTCTTCACTGGGGCAGCAGCACAGCAGGAAGGAGCTGCGTGAGGTGCTGAGTGTGTGTGACACTGCAGTACAGGCTGTGCCGATTGGTGGAGCAGACAGAAGCCCCTGCTGCTCCTCCAATCAGCGCTCACTTCACACAGCAGTGCAGAGGAAGGAACATTTCTCCTCTCTTCTGCTCGTACCCACTGGCGCCCCCCTTGCAGCATGGCGGCCGGCGCCCTGTGCGACCGCACGTGTCACACATAGCTAAGGCCGGCAATGCATGTACGCTACTGGCCCAGGAACTTTGGCAAGAATTGGTTTTCCTGAAATGTAATCCTTCCATACTTCATGTCCCACAGTAACTATACAAACTCACTGGAACAATCGGTTTACTATAGCAATGGTGAGGTCTCATTGTCATACAGGCATTTCAACGGGGCCAGTAAATTGAACTTGTGCTGCATGTTATCGACAACAGCAGGATGATCAAAAGGTAAAAGTACAGAAATGCAATGAAACACAAATGGGTATATATGAGGCAAAAATAGAAACTCTATATTCCACAAAAATATATTTTATTGAAAATAAATGTAACCCATGAACACTTTTAAAATGATTTAAAATAGTAATAACATGCTAAACCTAGTCTCTAGGGGATGTCACCCTGATAAGTGACCAAACTAAGAAGCCCCCATTAGACCACCTAAGAACCCTCAGATTGCATAATGATAACATGGACATAATTATAACCGTTTGCATCAGTGCGGCGTAATAGCGTGATGTCTAAAAAGAGGGGAGAAGGGGGTCTGAATGCCCCACGCGTATAGCCTTAATGTTGCTTCCTCAGGGGTATTTCAAAAGGTAAAAGTAGTCAGGTAAAGGGGGTAACCAAGGACCAAAAACAAGAACACGGTCAAGTGGCCACACGGAGAGGTCTCCGCTCACACCTATTGTCTCTTAAAGGAAAGTTCCACCATAAATGTAAAATTGACCATATTCTAGTTAATAAGATGCCAGTGCAGCAGCCAGTATTTGATTTTATTAGTTCTTCTTACAGATATTAACAATTTTTGTTTTGTTGCAGAGGCCATTTTTGCATAAGTGGCAGGAAGTGCAGCCATATTGGTAGGCAATTTAGATTTAACTAAAAAATGGATGACAAACTTAAGTTGTCTTTATGTTCAATCAATAACACAGTGACAGTTGTACCAATAGTTGCTAAGAAGCTCATAGGACCAACCATTACGGCTGCACTTCTTGTTGTTATTTTTGCACATATGGCTGACAGAACAAACCAATATCTGCGTAAGAAAATAAAATAGTGACCAAACTATGACTGCTGCTCTAACCTCTGATTTACTTATATATGGACAATTTTTCATTTAGGGTGGAAATCTTCTTTAAGAGGCAATAGGGTACAGACACGTTGGGTATTGTGCCCGTCCTGTCTACCACAAGCCACACAAGTGAGCCTCATCCTCAAGTGTTGGAAAGATTTCACTGACTGGGAAGATCAATGTTTGAGAGTGAACCAATAAAGCTCTTGTTAAGTCAAGTTACAAACTCCCTATGATCACACTTTGACTTGGCGGATGAAGTAAATCATGTGTCTTGGCTCCAGATTAACACAGGTTGCAAGACTTACAGTTATAATTAATGAGGCAAAATCTAGGAACATGAGAGAATCCACATTGCTTAGATTTGGCCGAGTTACAGCAGCGAAAATCACTTTGCTTTTAAATATTATCCTTTCAGCCAAATTTCAGAGGGAAGCGTCTCACTAACTAAGTAATTAGACTTGCGTTATGCATAAATCATGTCTTACTAAGTTACTCTACAAATATACTGGGTATGTGTTCAGTATGTGGATATAGACATGAATGTATAAGGATAGATAAATAGATAGATAGATAGATAGATAGATAGAGAGAGAGAGAGAGACACGGACAGACAGACGGACGGACGGACAGACGGATAGATAGATAGATAGATAGATAGATAGATAGATAGATAGATAGATAGATAGATAGATAGATAGATAGATAGATAGATGATAGATAGAGAGATAGAGAGATAGATAGATAGATAGATAGATAGATAGATAGATAGATAGATAGATAGATAGATAGATAGATAGATAGATAGATAGATAGATAGATAGATAGATAGATGATAGATAGATAGAGAGATAGAGAGATAGATGATACACGGTCAGACACTAACAACAGAGGGTCCATGTCCAATAACAGTATATCGGCTCCTTGATTTCCAGCTGCTAATTTGATGGTAGATATGGTATGTCCACCCCTGAGCTTACCTGTGATGTCACAGCTGCCTTCAAGACAGAAATACTCTTATGATATAGTAGCCCACCTGACTCAAACTAGTTGTAATGTCACAGCAGTTTACATAAATGATGCACATTTGTGATGTCACAACATGTTACCAGACTAAGATTCATTTGTGATGTCACAGCACTTTACCTGACTAGAACCCACTTGTGATGTCCCAGCTTCTTATCTTACAGAAACACAGTTTGGATGTCACAGCACTTACCTGACTATACCCACTTATGATGTCACAGCGGAGGGACTCTGTGCCAGAGTGGTACATATTTCCAACAGCTAACTTGATGACACCGGTGTGCTAGCCATAGACCACCTCATTTATGGCTCTTAAAAAAAAAACACAAAAAACTCCTCCCTGTACTAATCATTCAGAAATTGGTAGCAGTGTTTGATTAATATGATCTTGGGCTCTGGGCTGTACAAAGGCTATACCCCCCCCCCCTGAATAATACCTCCACACCATAACCACATAGTGACTGAATAATACCCCCATACTGTTACTGAATAGTACCACAACACCATAACCCCATAGTGACTGAATAATACCCCCATACTGTTACTGAATAATACCACAACACCATAACCACATAGTGACTGAATAATACCACTATACTGTTACTGAATAATACCTCCACACCATAACCACATAGTGACTGAATAATACCCCCATACTGTTACTGAATAATACCACAACACCATAACCACATAGTCACTGAATAATACCCCCATACTGATACTGAATAATACCTCCACACCATAACCACATAGTGACCGAATAATATCACCATACTGATACTGAATAATACCACCACACCATAACCACATAGTGACTGAATAATACCACTATACTGTTACTGAATAATACCGCCACACCATAACCACATAGTGACCGAATAATACCACCATACTGATACTGAATAATACCACCACACCATAACCACATAGTGACTGAATAATACCACCATACTGTTACTGAATAATACCACCACACCATAACCACATAGTGACTGAATAATACCACCATACTGATACTGGATAATACACCACATCATAACCACATAGTGACTGAATAATACCACCATACTGATACTGAATAATACCGCCACACCATAACCACATAGTGACTGAATAATACCCCCATACTGATACTGAATAATACCGCCACACCATAACCACATAGTGACTGAATAATACCACCATACTGTTACTGAATAATACCTCCACACCATAACCACATAGTGACTGAATAATACCCCCATACTGTTACTGAATAATACCACAACACCATAACCACATAGTCACTGAATAATACCCCCATACTGATACTGAATAATACCACAACACCATAACCACATAGTCACTGAATAATACCCCCATACTGATACTGAATAATACCTCCACACCATAACCACATAGTGACCGAATAATATCACCATACTGATACTGAATAATACCACCACACCATAACCACATAGTGACTGAATAATACCACTATACTGTTACTGAATAATACCGCCACACCATAACCACATAGTGACCGAATAATACCACCATACTGATACTGAATAATACCACCACACCATAACCACATAGTGACTGAATAATACCACCATACTGTTACTGAATAATACCACCACACCATAACCACATAGTGACTGAATAATACCACCATACTGATACTGGATAATACACCACATCATAACCACATAGTGACTGAATAATACCACCATACTGATACTGAATAATACCGCCACACCATAACCACATAGTGACTGAATAATACCACCATACTGATACTGAATAATACCGCCACACCATAACCACATAGTGACTGAATAATACCCCCATACTGTTACTGAATAATACCGCCACACCATAACTACATAGTGACTGAATAATACCACCATACTGATACTGAATAATACCCCACACCATAACCACATAGTGACTGAATAATATCACCATACTGATACTGAATAATACCTCCACACCATAACCACATAGTGACTGAATAATACCACCATACTGATACTGAATAATACCGCCACACCATAACCACATAGTGACTGAATAATACCACCATACAGTTACTGAATTATACTGCCACACCATAACCACATAGTGACCGAATAATACCACCATACTGATACAGAATAATACCACCACACCATAACCACATAGTGACTGAATAATACCACTATACTGTTACTGAATAATACCGCCACACCATAACCACATAGTGACCGAATAATACCACCATACTGATACTGAATAATACCACCACACCATAACCACATAGTGACTGAATAATATCACCATACTGATACTGAATAATACCCCACACCATAACCACATAGTGACTGAATAATACCCCCATACTGTTACTGAATAATACCACAACACCATAACCACATAGTCACTGAATAATACCCCCATACTGATACTTAATAATACCCCACACCATAACCACATAGTGACTGAATAATACCACCATACAGTTACTGAATTATACCGCCACACCATAACCACATAGTGACCGAATAATACCACCATACTGATACTGAATAATACCACCACACCATAACCACATAGTGACTGAATAATACCACTATACTGTTACTGAATAATACCGCCACACCATAACCACATAGTGACCGAATAATACCACCATACTGATACTGAATAATACCACCACACCATAACCACATAGTGACTGAATAATACCACCATACTGTTACTGAATAATACCACCACACCATAACCACATAGTGACTGAATAATACCACCATACTGATACTGGATAATACACCACATCATAACCACATAGTGACTGAATAATACCACCATACTGATACTGAATAATACCGCCACACCATAACCACATAGTGACTGAATAATACCACCATACTGATACTGAATAATACCGCCACACCATAACCACATAGTGACTGAATAATACCCCCATACTGTTACTGAATATTACTGCCACACCATAACTACATAGTGACTGAATAATATCACCATACTGATACTGAATAATACCCCACACCATAACCACATAGTGACTGAATAATATCACCATACTGATACTGAATAATACCACCACACCATAACCACATAGTGACTGAATAATATCACCATACTGTTACCGAATAATATCGCCCCACCAGGATCACATATTACAACCACATAATGACTGACTAATACCCCCATACTGTTACCGAATACACTATACAAAGAGCATTGATACCGCCATACAGTGACCATATAGTGGTAGATACCAGTTCAACACAGGAGCTCTTCAGACCATATAAGTGAATACAGTACAGTTACATCTTCTCTGATTGGAGTCGCTCATTTGACCTTTTCTTCTTCATCCGGCCAGACCGCCATGACGACTTCTCCCAGCCACAGCTTGTCTTTGCAGAATTTGACACACAGATGTCTTTGGCACCTTGCTTTTCCAGCACACTTCCTACCTATTCCCAACCTCTACACAAACTTCCCATCCAAAGTGTCCCAGATGGTAACAAAGTCACCTATGGAGCCACACAGTAATAGTAACTCCCCCTTTTGTGATCCTCATAGGCCCCACACAGTAAATGCTGCTTTTAGTGCCCCCCACACAGTAATAATGCCCAGTTTTATGCGTAACTCAGTAATAATGCCCACTAATAATACCCATTTTATGCCCCACAGTATTATTGCCCCTTTTATGCATCTATTTAGTAATAATGCCCCTTTTCATGCGAACACAGTAATAATGCCCCTTTTTATGCGCCCACAGTAATAATGTGCCTCTTTATATCCCCACTAAGTACTAATGCCTTTTTAATGCCCCACGGTAATAATGCCCCCTTTTATGCCCTTCTACAGTAGTGTCCCCCCATTAATAGTGCTCACCCATTAATAGTGCCCCTTTGTGTCACTGATAAGATAAAAAGCCTCTTACTCACCTAATCAGTGTTTTGTTCTGAGTACAAGTTGGGACTTTCTGGTCATTCTGCTCTGCCTGGCGCAAATGGAGTGGTGTAATTGTGCCATCTGCATCGGGCCATCATCAGCATGCCCTCGATGTTTCGTAGACCACATGCCTAAACCAGCCTGTGGCCTACGAGAGTAAATAGTGAGACATGTCTCAATGGCTCTCTGTTTCTCCATCATTTAGTACATTTCATGAGCTGATGGGCCCCCAGAGTCCTGGGTCCCAAGCATTTGCCCCTCTTGTCATTCGCCACTGATTTTGGCTAGAAAGGAGCATAGACAATTTGATCTAATAGACAATAGGAACCACAATTATAGTAGGTAGTAACATGTGAAGCTGCACAGGTTGCAAATATGATATGTCCGCCCCTGATTTTATATAAATATATGGATATAACATACATAGATGGATACATCATTATTTAGATAAATAAATTGATAGATAGATAGATAGATAGATAGATAGATAGATAGATAGATAGATAGATAGATAGATAGATAGATAGATAGATAGATAGATAGATAGATAGATAGATAGATTTTCATGCTGAATTTAAAAAAAAAGACAAAAAAAAAGCTTCTATACATTTTACATTTAATTTTATTTAAGATCGAAAAAAAAAAAACAGTAATATTTTTCTACTTTACAAAATGTTCCAGCACCAAACACTAGGAAATTGATTTGTTTTTGCTGAAAATAAATGCCCTAATTAATTCAGCATTAAGTTATGAGTAGTCATTTATTCTCCAAGACACCAGTTTAATGAATTACATACAGCAAACCGCAGGAAATGATTTTTATTTCCTCTGGATGTAAGTCACAGTGGATACAAATACTGTACATTTGCCATGATGACATCTAGGGAGGCTTCCATAATTAGAAGAGGGAGGGGGGCATTGCCTCTTGCTCCAAAAATGTAAGAGTAATCTTGTACTGTCTATATATGCATATAGCATGCAGATATGTTATTTGTTATACTCGCCGTGTTTTTTACAACCATATGCCCGACAGATGGTGCGTGTTTACTGCATCTTGCATGGAGATATTTACGTCAACATTTCTGTCCATCTAGTTTATCGCAGCATTCGTGGTTTGAAAATTAATGTCATAATATCTCATAATCATAATTTAATCTACATTCATTAGATTAGCAGTAGGGCTGTTCTGTTATACAGTCAGGAACACGCATGCGCAGTCCCTGATGTTCTCTTGCTTGTCCGCTTGTCAAGCGAGAAAACAGCAGGGGCTGCGCATGCGCGTTCCTGGCTGTATAAAATTTTTCTCTGTAACAGCTCAATATTTATTGCCCAGATTCTGCAGTTTTTAGACATATCCCACATGTGTCCCTAGCGTGCTAATTAATTGAAACACCGGCCTCAGAAGCAAAGGAGCACCTAGTGGATTTTGGGGCCTTCTTTTTATTAGAATATATTTTAGGCACAATGTCAGGTTTGAAAAGGTCTTGTGATGCCAAAACAAAGAAAACGACCCCAAAATACCCCATTTTGGAAACTACACCCCCAACAAATTCATCTACGGGTGTAGTGAGCATTTTGACCCTACAAGTGTTTCATAGATTTTATTAGAATTTGGACTTGAAAATGAAAAATGAAATTTTTTTCCAACAAGATGTCGTTTTAGCTAAAAAAACAACAATGTCCACAAGGAATAAAGAAGAAAAAGCCCCCCCCCCAACATTCGTAAAGTAACTTCTTTGGAGTGCGGAAATACCCCATATGTGGTCATAAACTGCTGTTTGGGCACACGGCAGGGTTCAGAGAAGAAGGAGCGCCATTTGGCTTTTACCCCATTATTGCTGGATTGGTTTCTTGGCACCATATCGCTTTTGCAAAGCCCCTGAGGTACCAGTACAGTGGAAAGTACCCAAAAGTGACTCCATATACAAAACTACACCCCTTGAGGAATTCATTTAAGGGTCTAGTGAGCATTTTCATAGGTGTTTCATAGATTTTATTAGAATTGGGCACTGAAAATAAAACTAAAAAAATTTCTTCAATAAGACATAGATTTAGCAAAAAAATGTTCAATTTCTCAACAAATGAGGGAAAATAAGAACCACAACATTTGTAAAGCGACTTCTCTGGAATACAGAAATACCCTGTATGTAGTCATAAACTGCTGTTTGCGCACATGGTAGGTCTCAGGGGGGAAGGAGCGCCATTTAACTTTTGGAGTGCAGATTTTGCTGGATTGGTTTCTGGGCGCCATGTCACATTTGCAAAGCCCCTAAGGTACCAGTACAGTGGAAACTACCCAGGAGTGACCCCATTTGCGAAACTACACCCCTCAAGGCGTTCACCTAGGGGTGCAGTGAGCATGTTAATCCCGCAGGTGTTTTGCAGAAATGAGTGTGCACTCGATGTTGCTGAGTGAAAATGGAAATTTTTCCATAGATATGCCAATATGTGGTGCCCAGCTTGTGCCACCATAACAAGACAGCTCTCTAATTATTATGCTGTGTTTCCCAGTTTTAGAAATCGAATCTTTTGCCTGGACATTCGACCAGGCTCAGGAGTGAAAGCGTACCATGTGAAATTGAGGTCTAATTTGGCGACTTACAAAGTATTGGTTCACAATTGCAGAGGCTCTGATGTGAAATAATAAAAGAAACCCCTGAGAAGTGACCCCATTTTGTAAACTACACCCCTCAAGGCATTTAATAAGGGGTCTAGTAAGCATTTTCACCCTACAGGTCTTTTCCATAAATGAATGCGCTGCGGATGGTGTAAAGTAAAAATTGCAATATTTCCCTAGATATGCCATTTCAGTGGCAAATATGTTGTGCCCAGCTTGTCCCACTGGAGACACACATCCCAAAAATTGTTAAAAGGGTTCTCCCGGGTATGGCAATGCCATATATCTGGAAGTAAACAGCTGTTTATTCACACTGTAGGGCTTAGAAGGGAGGGAGCGTCATTTGGCTTTTGGAGCGTGGATTTGCTTGGTAGTAGTTTTGTTTGAGTATTGCTGGTGTTTCCATTTATAATGTGGGGGGCATATGTAAGTTGTGCACAGTACATCAGGGGCCTAGTCAGGGGATATAATAATGGGGTAAAAAAAACAATAAAATAATCCATAGATGTGTGTTACGCTGTGATCAATCCTTTCTGCACAGGCCGGTGTGGCACTGATACATGGTGTTCTTTCTTATCCCCCTTTTGTTACACACTCCGCACCTTTGCGGCTTAGGGAATTTTGCTGGGAAGTGTTGTCCTGGTATAATACGGGCACCCTGGCTTCCAGCAGATATGTAAGAGTCCTCCCCTTCCTGGTTCCCTAATATTAGTGCCTTCATAAATCGCCTCTTGAAACAGTAGAAATGTTCCCCTCGGGTCGGCACAACTGCATATTTTTTATTTCCTGACTTATTGGAGCCTTAACTAATTTAATTTATTCATAGACGTAGTGGTATGAGGGATGTTTTTTTTGCGGGACGAGCTGTAGTTATTATTGGTACCATTTTGTGGTACATGCGACTTTTTGATCACTTTTTAACCTATTTTTTGAGAGGCAAGGTGACCAAAAACCAGCATATCTGGCATCGTTTTTTTTATACAGTGTTCACCATGCGTTATAAATTACGGTAGGCTGCATTCACATCTGCGCCAAGGCTCCTTCCTGACGTTCCCTCTGAGATTTTCGTCGGAACGTAGCCCTGACTGACACAAACGGAAACCAGAGGTTTCCATCACCATTGATTTCAATGATAATATATTCGGTGCAAATGGTTTCCGTTTGTCTCCGTTGTGCAGGGGTTCCGTCATTTTGACGGAATGAATAGCGTAGCCGACTACGGTATTGGACGTATGTGTCAGAAAATATTAATGACATCTACGCCAAACGTGTCCATAGGACCCCATAGCCCTAACATATGCCAAAAGAGGGTCATTTTTGGGTGCTATGTGTCGTAGTTGACTTTGTAATGCAGTGGCATCCCGCCAAAAAATTATAACATATGGTAAACATTTTGTTATTTTACTTCTAATTAAAATCAGTGGGCGACGTTTGCAACTGTATGTTGGGAGTATTTCTCTATGTATACGTTCAACGTTCACTACAGACACAGTTTGGATGGAGCCTAAGAATGTTGTTTTTACCTCTGCTCCAGGGCACACCTATCATTAGTGACTGCAGCTTAACTACAGTGCCTAACGGGTGTCTGAAATTCAGGCTCAGGCTGCTGCTTTGCTCCCATGCTTCACACTGCAGCACTGCTTTTTAACATAAGTTGCTGTGCATGTACGCTCAAGCCCAACACTACCTCCCCAGGACGTCAGTGTATGGGCAACTGGCTTCCCTTGAAGTTTATCTTAAATGACTGCTTAATGATTGTATTACAACTCTAATAAGAAGCTAAAGTTGTAGCCAGTTGTTGTAGCATTTGATATTTTATATTACGGTTTTACATATTTCAGTAAAATTTGTTTGACCTTGTGTCAATAAAGGCTATTAGGCAAAGCCTTGACTAAAAATGTTGTCTTGAAGACATTTGTAAGATTGAATCCTCTTCTTCTAAATTTACTTGCTACTACTCTGGGAATAGATACACAAGTACTACAAAACTAATGTAAGTAGTATTGATCTGTTTTCATCGAGTTAGCAGTGCTCTTGGTATATAAAGCCTTCATGTCTCCAGCACCTGGAGGACAAGAGATGATTTATAGTATCGTATACCTTCTATCCATTCACCATGAATCTATGTGACTTAAAGAGTATTTGCCACTAAATGAAATCTACACATATAAGTCCCTGTGCAGTCCTATTGTGTGAAGTCTTACTGTAATAAATTCTGGAAACTTGAGAGTACTCATTAATAACAACCCTTAAATTGCCCTGGGAACTGTATTACAGCTTTCTATAGCTCCTGAATGACATATAAATACACATTTTACATCTACGAAATTACATTCTTTCCCTGTCTGCCATTATGTCAATGAGCTAGGCTATTCAGGATGAAGAGCGGACATACCAAGTGAACAAGAGAGCTTCAAGTGCAGAGGCATAGCTAGGTTCTCCAGCACCCAGGGCAAAGATTCAGTTTGATGCCCCCCCCGCCCACGAAAATCTTTCCCAACATCTCCCTCCCCCTCGCCATGTTTGTTTTCTATACCAATCAATGAGGTGTAATTTTTTTCCACATTTTTTTTATGTAACTCGGACATACATTTTACAAGCAGTGCAGTTCTATATACAACACCAGAAAAAAGCTCATTACATATATACAGCAGCAGAACAAAGCTCATTACATATACAAAACCAGAACAAAGCTCATTACATATATACAGCACCAGATCAAAGCTCAGTAAATATATAGAGCACCAGAACCAAGCTCAGTGCATATATACAGCATCAGAACCAAGATCAGTACATATATACAGCACCAGAACAAAGCTCATTACATATATACAGCACCACAACAACCTCATTACATATATACAGCACCAGAACAAAGATCAGTAGATATATACAGAACCAAGCTCAGTGCAAATATACAGCATAAAAACCAAGATCAGTACATATATACAGTGCCAGAACCAAGATCAGTACATATATACAGCACCAGAACAAAACTCATTACATAAATACAGCACAGGAACAATGCTCATTACATATATACTGCACCAGAACAAAGCTCATTACATATAGACAGCACCAGAAACAAGCTCAGTGCATATATACATCACCATAACCAAGATCAGTACATGTATACAGTGCCAGAACCAAGCTCAGTACATATATACAGTGTCAGAACCAAGATCAGTACATATACAGCACCAGAACAAAGCTCATTTGTTATGGCAGGAAGGAGGTGAGGGGAACAAGTGAGCCCTAATCTACCCACCGCCCTGTCCCTGCCTACTTGCAACGACCCACCCTAGGCGACGGGGTACAACTTGGCGGCGGTCCCTACGCTGACTAAGTGCAAGCGGATACAAACAGGGAACAAGCAAGGGAAGGGGCAGTAGCCCACGGAACACCGTGAGTAAATGGAGTGGTGAACGAGCCAGTCAGGATCAGGATGTAGTGGAGTATACAAACGCAGAGCACGGAGCAGGAAGCAAGCCAGGGGCAGAGCGAAGCAGGATAAGCGGGAACTGAAGCAAGGCAGAAGCACGGCAGAAGCAGGCTGGAGCAAGGCAGCAGTGGGGCCAGGAATCCAAGAAGAATAACAAGCAATGAGGAAGAGAAAACGGCAGGTATAAATGGACAGGGGGCGGAGCTAACTCCGACTGACCAGGCCGCGATAGGCTCTCCCACTCCTGAGCCTGCCACCCTGATTGGTGGGAGCCGGTGTCAGTCTAAGAGGTCTGGCCTCAGGTGTCGACTGATTAATCCTGGGAGTATCCACAGACGTAGTGCCTGGCAGATCCTTTACAGTACTCCCCCTTTTATGAGGGGTCACCGGACCCTTACTAAGAGGACCCGGTTTAGTGCGGAAGAGAAGGTGGAACCTCCTGACCAATACCCCAGCATGAACATCTCGAGCAGGTACCCAAGTCCTCTCCTCCGGCCCGTATCCTCTCCAATGGACCAGGTACTGGAGGGAGCCCTGGATCATCCTACTGTCCACAATCTTGGCCACCTCGAATTCCACCCCCTCAGGGGTGAGAACGGGAACAGGAGGTTTCCTCGAGGGGGACCAGGACGGGGAGCAGCGTTTAAGGAGGGAGGCATGAAAGACGTCGTGTATGCGAAAGGATGGGGGCAGCTCCAGACGGAAGGATACAGGGTTGAGGACTTCAATGACCTTATAAGGCCGAATAAATCGGGGAGCAAACTTCCTGGACGGGACCTTAAGGCGCAAGTTCCTAGGCGACAACCACACCAGATCCCCGACGACAAACCGGGGGTTAGCAGAACGTCTTCTATCAGCCTGAATCTTTTGTACGCTCTGGGACGCCTCTAGGTTCTTCTGAACCTGGGCCCAGACTGTGCACAGTTCCCGATGAACGTCCTCTACCTCGGGATTATTGGAACAACCAGGAGAAACGGAGGAGAACCTTGGATTAAACCCGAAATTACAGAAAAACGGGGAGACCCCTGACGAGTTACTGACCCGGTTATTCAGGGAAAATTCAGCGAGGGGAAGGAATGAGACCAAATCAAATTGACAGTCAGAGATGAAACACCTTAAATATTGTTCCAGGCATTGATTAGTCCTTTCCGTTTGGCCATTAGTTTCGGGATGGAAGGCGGAGGAGAAGGACAGATCAATCTCCAACTTTTTACAAAAAGCTCTCCAAAATAAGGAAACAAATTGTACCCCTCTGTCAGAAACGATATTGACTGGGGCCCCATGGAGACGCAAAATGTGTTTAACAAACAAAGAAGCTAACGTCTTGGCGTTAGGTAGTTTCTTAAGGGGCACAAAGTGGCACATCTTGCTGAAGCGGTCTACTACCACCCACACCACCGACTTGCCCTGAGATGGAGGCAAATCGGTGATAAAATCCATGGAGATATGGGTCCAAGGACTCTGGGGAATGGGCAAAGAATGTAGTAAGCCCGCAGGTCGGGACCTAGGGGTCTTGGACCTAGCACAAACCTCACAAGCGGCGACGTAAGCCCTAACGTCTTTAGGCAACCCAGGCCACCAATAGTTTCTGGTAATGAGCTGTTTGGTACCCAAGATGCCAGGATGACCAGATAGTGTGGAGTCATGGTTTTCCCTGAGTACCCTTAGCCGGTATTGCAGGGGGACAAACAGCTTGTCCCTAGGGAGGTTCCTGGGAGCTGAACCTTGATCAGCCGCAATGTCAGAGGCTAAATCAGAATCAGTGGCAGAAACGATTATACCAGGGGGTAAAATACAAGCAGGATCCTCCTCAGAAGGAGGATTGGCCATGAAACTACGTGACAGTGCATCAGCCTTAATATTTTTGAACCCAGCCCTATAGGTAACCAAGAAGTTAAATCTGGTAAAGAATAGCGCCCATAGAGCTTGTCTAGGATTAAGCCTCCGGGCAGATTCTAGGAAAACCAGATTCTTGTGGTCAGTAAGGACCGTTACCTGGTGTCTGGCCCCCTCCAGGAAGTGACGCCACTCTTCAAAAGCCCATTTAATGGCTAAAAGTTCGCGGTTGCCAATATCATAGTTACTCTCCGTGGGCGAAAACTTCCTAGAGAAGTAAGCACAGGGGCGGAGATGGGTGAGGGAGCTGGTACCCTGGGACAAGACGGCCCCCACTGCCACCTCGGACGCGTCAACCTCCACAATAAATGGCTCCCTTTGGTTGGGCTGAACCAGCACGGGGGCCGAGATAAAGCACTTCTTGAGGGTCTCAAAAGCCTGGACGGCCTCAGGAGGCCAGTGGAGGACATCAGCACCCTTGCGAGTGAGGTCCGTAAGAGGCTTAGCAACGACCGAGAAGTTGGCAATAAATCTCCTGTAATAGTTAGCGAACCCCAAAAAACACTGTAGCGCCTTCAGGGAGGCAGGTTGGACCCATTCCGCCACAGCCTGAACCTTGGCAGGGTCCATGCGGAATTCATGAGGAGTGAGGATTTGACCCAAAAATGGTATCTCCTGTACCCCAAACACACATTTTTCGGTTTTCGCAAACAGATTATTTTCCCGGAGGACCTGGAGGACCTTCCTGACATGCTCCACGTGGGAGGACCAGTCCTTGGAAAACACCAGTATGTCATCAAGGTACACTACAAGAAAATATCCCAGGTAATCTCTCAGAATTTCATTAATGAAATTCTGGAAGACGGCAGGGGCATTACACAACCCAAAGGGCATGACCAGGTATTCGAAATGACCTTCGGGCGTGTTGAACGCAGTCTTCCACTCATCCCCCTCTTTGATGCGGATAAGGTTATATGCCCCCCGTAGATCGAACTTAGAGAACCATTGGGCCCCCTGAACCTGATTAAAAAGATCCGGAATCAAAGGAAGGGGATACTGGTTCCTTACTGTGACCTTATTCAAGTTCCGATAGTCAATGCACGGCCTAAGACCACCATCCTTCTTCCCCACGAAGAAGAAGCCAGCACCTACAGGAGAAGTCGAGGGGCGAATGAAACCCTTGGCCAGGCATTCTTGGATATACTCCCTCATAGCTTCACGTTCAGGACATGAAAGATTAAATATCCTACCCTTAGGAAGCTTAGCACCAGGTACCAAATCGATGGCGCAATCGTAATCTCTATGAGGGGGCAACACCTCGGAGGCCTCCTTAGAAAACACATCAGCGAAGTCCTGAACAAACTCAGGTAGCGTGTTTACCTCCTCACGGGGAGAAATAGAGTTAACCGAAAGACATGACGTCAGGCATTCACTACCCCATTTGGTGAGATCCCCAGTATTCCAATCAAACGTGGGATTATGCAGCTGCAACCAGGGAAGACCTAATACAAGATCGGACGATAATCCCTGCATCACCAGTACAGAGCACTGCTTCAAATGCATGGAGCCAACAAGGAGTTCAAAAACAGGAGTATGCTGAGTAAAATAACCATTAGCAAGAGGAGTGGAGTCGATACCCACTACCGGGACAGGATAAGGCAAATCAATAAAAGGCATTTTTAGAGACATAGCAAATTCCACAGACATGATATTAGCAGATGAGCCAGAATCCACGAAGGCACTGCCAGTGGCAGACCGGCCAGCAAACGAGACCTGAAAGGGAAGCAAAATTTTATTGCGTTTCATATTAACGGGAAATACCTGTGTGCCCAAGTGACCTCCCTGACGATCACTGAGGCGCGGAAGTTTTCCGGCTGCTTATTCTTGCGCCTGGGACAGGTGTTCAGTAGATGCTTGTCACCCCCACAATAGAAGCAGAGACCATTCTTCCTGCGGAACTCAATACGTTGTCGAGGGGACATGGAGGCCCCGAGTTGCATAGGTACCTCCGAGTCTTCCGTGGAAGAGCGAGGAGACGGGACCTCGGGGGGAATCGCAGGGAAGTCAGAGGGGAAAACATTGAAACGTTCAAGCTGACGTTCCCTGAGACGTCGGTCAAGTCGTACTGCTAGGGCCATAACCTGGGAGTCAGAAGAGGGGTAGCTAACAAGCAGATCCTTCAGGGCGTCAGATAATCCTAACCTAAACTGGCACCTTAGGGCCGGGTCGTTCCACCGAGAAGCTACGCACCACTTTCTAAAATCAGAACAGTATTCCTCAACAGGTCTCCTACCCTGACGTAAGGTCACCAGCTGACTCTCGGCTAAGGCAGTCCTGTCAGTCTCGTCGTAAATGAGTCCGAGGGCAGAGAAAAAACGATCGACGGAGGAAAGTTCAGGGGCGTCAGGAGCCAAGGAGAAGGCCCACTCTTGGGGCCCTTCCTGGAGTCGGGATATAATGATACCCACCCGCTGGTTCTCGGAACCTGAGGAGTGAGGTTTTAGACGGAAGTAAAGTCTGCAACTCTCCCGGAAGGAGAGAAAAGTCTTACGGTCCCCTGAGAACCGGTCAGGTAACTTGAGGTCGGGTTCTAGAGGTGAGGTGAGGGGTACTACTATGGCAGCGTCAGACTGGTTGACCCTCTGAGCCAGGGCCTGGACCTGTAGGGAGAGGCCCTGCATCTGCTGGGTCAGGGTCTCAAGGGGGTCCATGATAGTGTCAGCGTAGGAGAAATGGTAGACTAGGTATGGGCTTGTTATTATGTTATGGCAGGAAGGAGGTGAAGGGAACAAGTGAGCCCTAATCTACACACCGCACTGTCCCTGCCTACTTGCAACGACCCGCACTAGGCGACGGGGTACAACTTGGTGGCGGTCCCTACGCTGACTAAGTGCAAGGGGATACAAACAGGGAACAAGCAAGGGAAGGGGCAGTAGCCCACGGAACACCGTGAGGAAACGGAGTGGTGAACGAGCCAGTCAGGATCAGGATGTAGTGGAGTATACAAACGCAGAGCACGGAGCAGGAAGCAAGCCAGGGGCAGAGCGACGCAGGATAAGCGGGAACTGAAGCAAGGCAGAAGCACGGCAGAAGCAGGCTGGAGCAAGGCAGCAGTGGGGCCAGGAATCCAAGAAGAATAACAAGCAATGAGGAAGAGAAAACGGCAGGTATAAATGGACAGGGGGCGGAGCTAACTCCGACTGAACAGGCCGCGATAGGCTCTCCCACTCCTGAGCCTGCCACCCTGATTGGTGGGAGCCGGTGTCAGTCTAAGAGGTCTGGCCTCAGGTGTCCACTGATTAATCCTGGGAGTATCCACAGACGTAGTGCCTGGCAGATCCTTTACATCATTACATATACACAACACCAGAACAAAGCTCATTACATATATACAGCACCAGAACAAAGCTCATTACATATACAACACAAGAACAAATCTCATACATATATACAGCACCACAACAAAGCTCATTACATATATACAGCACCAGAACAAAACTCAGTACATATATACAGCACCAGAACTAAGTTTATTACATATATACAACACCAGAACCAAGCTCATTACATATATACAGCACCAGAACAAAGCTCATTACATATACAACACCAGAACCAAGCTCATTACATATATACAGCACCGCAACAAAGCTCATTACATATATGCAGCACCAGAACAAAGCTCAGTACATATATACAGCACCAGAACAAGGCTCAGTGCATATATACAGCACCAGAACAAAGCTCATTACATATATACAGCACCAGAACAAAGCTCATTACATATATACAGCACCAGAACAAAGCTCATTACACATATACAGCACCAGAACATAGCTCATTACGTATATACAACACCAGAACAAAGCTCATTACATATATACACACCAGAACAAAGCTCATTACATATACAACACCAGAAGCAAGCTCATTACATATATTCAGCACCACAACAAAGCTCATTACATATATACAGCACCAGAACAAAGCTCAGTACATATATACAGCACCAGAACAAAGCTCAGTGCATATATACAGCACCAAAACAAAGCTCATTACATATATACAGCACCAGAACAAAGATCGGTAGATATATACAGAACCAAGCCCAGTGCAAATATACAGCATAAAAACCAAGGTCAGTACATATATACAGTGCCAGAACCAAGCTCAGTACATATATACAGTGCCAGAACCAAGATCAGTACATATATACAGCACCAGAACAAAACTCATTACATAAATACAGCACAGGAACAAAGCTCATTACATATATACAGCACCAGAACAAAGCTCATTACATATAGACAGCACCAGAAACAAGCTCAGTGCATATATTCATCACCATAACAAAGATCAGTACATGTATACAGTGCCAGAACCAAGCTCAGTACATATATACAGTGTCAGAACCAAGATCAGTACATATACAGCACCAGAACAAAGCTCATTACATATATACAACACCAGAACAAATCTCATACATATATACAGCACTACAACAAAGCTCATTACATATATACAGCACCAGAACAAAACTCAGTACATATATACAGCACCAGAACAAAGTTTATTACATATATACAACACCAGAACCAAGCTCATTACATATATACAGCACCAGAACCAATCTCATTACATATACAACACCAGAACCAAGCTCATTACATATATACAGCACCGCAAAAAAGCTCATTACATATATGCAGCACCAGAACAAGGCTCAGTGCATATATACAGCACCAGAACAAAGCTCATTACATATATACAGCACCAGAACAAAGCTCATTACATATATACAGCACCAGAACATAGCTCAGTACATATATACAGCACCAGAACAAAGCTCATTACATATATATAACACCAGAATCAAGCTCATTACATATATACAGCACCAGAACAAAGCTCATTGCATATACAACACCAGAAGCAAGCTCATTACATATATTCAGCACCACAACAAAGCTCATTACATATATACAGCACCAGAACAAAGCTCAGTACATATATACAGCACCAGAACAAAGCTCAATGCATATATTCAGCACCAAAACCAAGCTCATTACACATATACAGCACCAGAACAAAGCTAATTACATATACACTACCGTTCAAAAGTTTAGGGTCACTTAGAAATTTCCTTATTTTTGCAAGAAAAGCACAGTTTTTTTCAATGAAGATAACATTAAATTAATCAGAAATACACTCTATACATTGTTAATGTGGTAAATTACTATTCTAGCTGCAAACGTCTGTTTTTTTAATGCAATATCTACATAGATTATAGAGGCCCATTTCCAGCAACCATCACTCCAGTGTTCTAATGGTACATTGTGTTTGCTAACTTTGTTAGAAGGCTAATGGATGATTAGAAAACACTTGAAAACCCTTGTGCAATTATGTTAGCACCGCTGTAAACAGTTTTGCTGTTTAGAGGAGCTATAAAACTGACCTTCCTTTGAGCTAGTTGAGAATCTGGAGCATTACATTTGTGGGTTCTATTAAACTCTCCAAATGGCTAGAAAAAGAGAGCTTTCATGTGAAGCTCGACAGTCTATTCTTGTTCTTAGAAATGAAGGCTATTCCATGCGAGAAATTGCCAAGAAACTGAAGATTTCCTACAACAGTGTGTACTACTCCCTTCAGAGGACAGCACACATAGGCTCTAACCAGTGTAGAAAGAGAAGTGGGAGGTCCCGCTGCACAACTGAGCAACAAGACAAGCACATTAGAGTCTCTAGTTTGAGAAATAGACACCTCACAGGTCCTCAACTGGCAGCTTCATTAAATAGTACCCGCAAAACGCCAGTGTCAACGTCTAAAGTGAAGAGGCAACTCCGGGATGCTGGCCTTCAGGGCAGAGTGGCAAAGAAAAAGCTATATCTGAGACTGGCTAATAAAAGGAACAGATTAATATGGGCAAAAGCACACAGACATTGGACAGAGGAAGATTGGAAAAAAGTGTTATGGACAGACAAATTGAAGTTTGAGGTGTTTGGATCACACAGAAGAACATTTGTGAGACGCAGAACAACTGAAAAGATGCTGGAAGAGTGCCTGACGCCATCTGTCAAGCATGGTGGAAGTAATGTGATGGTCTGGTGTTGCTTTGGTGCTGGTAAAGTGGGAGATTTGTACAAGGTAAAAGGGATTTTGAATAAGGAAGGCTATGACTCCATTTTGCAACGCCATGCCATACCCTGTGGACAGCGCTTGATTGGAGCCAATTTCATCCTACAACAGGACAATGACACAAAGCACACCTCCAAATTATGCATGAACTATTTAGGGAAGAAGCAGGCAGCTGGCATTCTATCTGTAATGGAGTGGCCAGCGCAGTCACCAGATCTCAACCCCATAGAGCTGTTGTGGGAGTAGCTTGACCGTATGGTACTCAAGAAGTGCCCATCAAGCCAATCCAACTTGTGGGAGGGCCTTCTGGAAGCATGGGGTGAAATTTCTCCCGATTACCTCAGCAAATTAACAGCTAGAATGCCAAAGGTCTGCAATGCTGTAATTGCTGCAAATGGAGCATTCTTTGACGAAAGCAAAGTTTGAAGGAGAAAATTATTATTTTAAATAAAAATCATTATTTCTAACCTTGTCAATGTCTTGACTATATTTTCTAGTCATTTTGCAACTCATTTGATAAATATAAGTGTGAGTTTTCATGGAAAACACAAAATTGTCTGGGTGACCCCAAACTTTTGAACGGTAATGTATACAACACCAGAACGCAGCTCCTTACATATATACAGCACCAGAACAAAGCTCATTACATATACAACACCAGAACAAAGCTCATTACATATATACAGCACCACAACAAAGCTCATTACATATATACAGCACCAGATCAAAGCTCAGTACATATATACAGCACCAGGACAAATCTCAGTGCATATATACAGCATCAGACCCAAGATCAGTACATATATACATCACCAGAAAAAAGCTCATTACATATATACAGCACCACAACAAACCTCATTACATATATACAGCACCAGAAACAAGCTCAGTGCATATATACAGCATCAAAACCAAGATCAGTACATATACACAGTGCCAGAACAAAGCTCAGTACATATATACAGTGCCAGAAGCAAGATCAGTCCACATATACAGCACCAGAACAAAGCTCAATACATATATGCAGTACCAGAACAAAGCTCATTACATATACAACACCAGAACCAAGCTCATTACATATATACAGCACCCCAACAAAGCTCATTACATATATACAGCACCAGAACAAAGCTCAGTACATATATACAGCACCAGAACGAGGCTCATTACATATATACAATACCAGAACAAAGCTCATTACATAGATACAGCACAAGAACAAAGCTCATTACATATACAACACCAGAACCAAGCTAATTACATATATACAGCACCACAACAAAGCTCATTACATATATACAGCACCAGAACGAAGCTCAGTGCATATATACTGTATCAGAACCAAGATCAGTACATATATACAGCACCAGAACAAAGCTCATTACATATATACAGCCCCAGAAACAAGCTCAGTACATATAAACAGTGTCAGAACCAAGAGCAGTACTTATATACAGCACCAGAACAAAGCACATTACATATACACAACACCAGAACCAAGCTCATTACATATATACAGAACCAGAACAAAGCTCATTACATGTACAACACCATAACAAAGCTGATTACATATATACAGCACCACAACAAAGCTCATTACATATATACAGCACCACAACAAAGCTCAGTACATTTATAGAGCACCAGAATGAAGCTCATTACATATATACAGTGCCAGAACCAGGATCAGTACATATATACAGCACCAGAACAAAGCTCAATACATATATGCAGTTCCAGAACAAAGCTCATTACATATATACAGCACCAGAACAAAGCTCATTACATATATACAGCACCAGAAACAAGCTCAGTGCATATATACATAATCAGAACCAAGATCAATACATATATAAAGTGCCAGAACAAAGTTCAGTACATATATACAGTGTCAGAACCAAGATCTGTACTTATATACAGCACCAGAACAAAGCTCATTACATATATACAGCACCAGAACAAAGCTCATTACATATATACAGCAGCAGAACAAAGCTCATTACATATACAACACCAGAACCAAGCTCATTACATGTATACAGCACCACACCAAAGCTCATTACATATATACAGCACCAGAACAAAGCTCAGTGCATATATACAGCACCAGAACGAGGCTCATTACATATATACAACACCAGAACCAAGCTCATTACATAGATACAGCACAAGAACAAAGCTCATTACATATATACAGCACCAGAACAAAGCTCAGTGCATATATACAGCATCAGAACAAAGATCAGTACATATATACAGCACCAGAACCAAGCTCATTACATTGCATGCTTGATAAAGACCCATTCATGGGTTGAAACATTGCAAGTGTTTTAATACTTGGTGAATAAATCAAATACACTTCTTTGTATTATCTTGAGTGCTGCAGTTCCTTTCTTCAATTTCACCCCTGTATATAGTGCCTCACATAAAGCTCCCCCTATAGTGCTCCACATATAGCCCACCCCTATATATAGCCCCTTGTATACAATGCCTCACATATAGCTCCCCTATAGTGCTCCACATATAGCCCACTCTCTTCTGAGCAGACCTGCTGGGGTTGAACAACGCAAGCGGCGGGATGACATCATCACGCCGCTTGCATCGTTCAAAGGCGCTGATTGACAGAGCAAGTCATTCTGCCCTGCCAATCAGCGCATTTCATAGACGCAAGCGGCGCACTGACATCATCGCGCCGCTTGTGTCTATAAAAGAAGCTCATTGGCAGGGCACTATGACTTGTCCTGTCAATCAGCGCATTTCAACGATGCAAGAGGCGCAAAGAAGTAATCGCGCCGCTTGAGTCGTTGAATGGCCGGGCACAGAACATACCCGGCCATTCTTTGCCTATAGTGAAGGAGTGGGTGGCGGGACTGCCCTCCACCTTCCCTCTTAGTTGCGCCAGGGCACATGCCCCGACTGCCCCCTAGCTACGCCCCTGCCTAAGAGTTACTGTAAATTTATCTTTATTTATTTATACAAACTGAACTAACGTTCTCTGCTGATTTATTACATAAATATCTTTATAGGTCAGAACTCTGTTTTTCAGATACAGAATCCCAAACCCCCTTCTCCCCTTCCCACAGCATTAGGGTTAGGTAATATAATACTGGATAATTTTTGTTGCCACTAGAGGGAACTTACTGAATACAGATTTTTACAGCTCTCATTAATTTCATGAGCTGTATAAACCTTTAGACAGTGTACTCCCCCTAGTGGCAGCTGCAGGTAAGTAGAATTTATTTACCCCTTCCCATCCATGACACACATTTACATCATGGGAACTATGTAGTTTCTGTGAAATGATGTAAATGTACATCATAGTTATGGTGTGGGCACAGGATCTCTGTCCGTGTCATCACTTGCGGGTGCTTGCTATATTATACAGCCATCACCCCACTCTCATGGCCAGGAAAGGCCATAACTTCGATCCTTGCCTTTTAACTCCTCAGAACACCTATTACGTATTATGCTGACAAGTGTAATACATGTAATATATTGTAACTATTGCAGTGTATTATTTAAACGAACAATAGATTGTAAAGTTTAGTCCCCTAGTAAAAAAAAAACAACTACAAATAAGTCAAATAAAATGCTTCATCATGTAATAAAGAATCTAAAGAAATAAAACAACACAAGTTGGTATTACCACGTTCGCAACTACCCAGAATATGGCATAAATGTCTTATAGACGCGGGTCTCAGCTGTATGACCCGCACCTGTATCATAAACAGGGTCATCCGAGCCCCGTCTCTCCTGAATTATTGCAGGATAATAGGCTGAACTGGGTGGACTTTTGTTTCCGTAACTCCCATAGAATAGGATAGAGAAAGCCCCTCGGAATCAGCAGCCAGCCATGCTTCTCGATAAAGGAGTATGTGGTTATGCCATAAATGTCTAGGTTGGGAATAACCTTTTAAGTAGACAAACATGGTGTTGATTTAAAACTTTTTTTTGTGTCAACTGGGCACCTCTCAGACATAAACCTGATGTTGGCCATTTTATTTATTATTATTATTATTATTATTATTATTATTATTATTATTATTATTATTATTATTATTATTATACACTTCAAGTAGCTCCTGCTCATTCACTTTCTCTGTTACTGTACCTTATTCCTTTTACCCAAAGTTGCCAACTGTTCAGGACATCGGTCAGGGAGATTCCAACTGTGGTGAGCAAATATAGTAACATTGTAACATAGTTTCTAAGGCTAAAAAAAATGTTGATCCAGAGGAAGGCAAAAACATTTATGAGCCAAAAGCCAATTTTCCTCATTTTGGGGCAATCAGAATAAATCCATGGCTCAACGACCCATCTCCATTAATCTAGTAACCATAACTTGTAATATTATAACACCCTAGAAAGTCATCCAGGCCCCTTTTGAACTCTCTCAGTGTATTTACCATGACAACTTCCTCTGGCAGAGAGTCTCATAGTCTCACTGTTCTTACAGTAAAGAATCCCCTTTTATGTTTGTGTAGAAACCTTCTTTCCTCTATATGTAGAGGGTGCCCTCTTGTTATAGTTACAGTCCTGGGTATAAATAGATCATGAGAGGGAGGCATGGCTGACTGATGGCGGGATAGGACACACCTCAAAAGAGCTCCGTACCCTTACATCATTTTCATCACGGCACAGGCAACTGACAACTATGAAGGGTTAAAGTCTAACAGTACAGGAACCCACCACAGGTCGTATTGACCAGTTTTTCAATCTCTCAGGATAACAAGCTCCATCCCCTGAGATGGCGTCCAAAATAGCACCAGCATCCTTAGCGTTCGTACATGTATCAGCTATCCAACCCAGACCGCTACAGATTTCTCAGAGGGACCCCTTGGGAATGATCACAGCGGCCTCACAACTGGACAGTGTAAGCCATGATATGGAGGATTACCCACCTTTATTAAGGCCAGCCGAACAAAGCACAATCCCTGTTTTTAGGTCACATCTCCTCCCAAAAAATGGTATAAAACGTGATCAAAAAGTCACATTTACTCCAAAATAGTACCAATAAAACGACAACCCATCCCGCAAAAAAAAATAATAGCTTTGTCAACACAAAAATAAAAAAGTTATGGGTCTTAGAATATGGTGACACAGAAAGCAAATGATTTTTTTTTAAAAAGTGATTTTATTGTGCAAAAGTTGCAATACATAAAAAAATAAAATATAAATTTGTTATCGCTGTAATTGTATCGACCCACAGAATAAAGTTAACATGTAATTTATGGCGCACAGTGAATGCCAAAAATAAAACAATAAAAAAACATTTCAGAACTGCTTGTTTTTGGTAATTTCCTCTTTAAGTAAAAATTGATCAAAAAGTCGTATGTGTCCCAAAATGATACCAATAAAATCTACAGCTTGTTTCGCAATAAGCGAGCCTGCACACAGCTCCATTAACTGAAAAATAAAAAAGTTATGGCGCTAGTAATGCGGTGATGAAAAAACATCCCTATGTGCAGGTCGGAGGGGAACATTTCTTCAGTTTCAGGGCCATAGTATTTAGGAACTAGGAAGGGAAGGGACATAGCACATCGCTGAAAGCGAAGGTGCCCATATTATACCAGCGGAACACTTTCCCAGCAAAATTTCCCAAACTACAAAGGAGAAAAAGACCCCAAAAGGTGCATAGTGTTACAAAAGGGGATAAGAATGCACACCATTTATCAGTGAGACACCGGCCTGTGCATAACGGATTGCTTCAAAGCGTAACACACATCTATGGATAATTGTATTATTTACCGCATTATGGCGCTCCTTCCCTTGTAAGCCCTACAGTGCGCCCAAACAACAGTTTACGTCCACAAGTAAGGCATTACCATACCCGGGAGAACCCACTTAACAATTTATGGGGTAAGATTCTCCAGTGGCACAAGCTGGGCACAACATATTGTGCGGTGAATAGGCAGATCAGTGGAAAAATTGCAATTTTCACTTTGCATCATCCATTGCGTAATAATTTCTGAAAAACACCTGTGGGGTCTAGATTCTCACGACACCCCTTAATAAATGCCTTTAGGGGTGTAGTTTCTAAAATAAGGTTACTTTTTGTGGTACAACAGGGGTTTTTGCGAATGCGACATGGCGTCCATAAACTATTCCAGCAAAATCTACGCTCCAAAAGTCAAATACCACTGAACATGACCAATAATGTAAACAGCCGTTTATAACCACATATGGGGTGTTACCATACTTGGTCAAAATTGCTTTACAAATGTTGGGGGGCTTTTTCTTCTTTATTCCTTGTAAAAATTAAAAATGTTGATTTAAAACTACATCTTATTGAAAAAAAAAATTTTTTTACATTTTCATGGCTTAATTCTAATTACTTCAGCAAAAAAAAAAAATTGGGGTCAATATTCTCACTATACCCCTAGATGATTCCTCAAGGGGTGTAGTTTCCCAAATTGAGTCACTTTTGGGGTGTTTCCACTGTACTAGTAATACAGGTGCTCAGCAAATGCAACATGGTGCCCAAAAACCATTCCAAAATCCAAATGGTGCTTCTTCCCTTCTGAGCCCTGCCATGTGTTCAAACAGCCATTTATGACCACATATGGGATATTGTTTTACTCGGGAGAAATTGCTTTACAAATGTTGTGGTGCTTTTTCTCCTTTAGTCTTTGTGGAAATGATAAACAATGAGCTAAACCTACATTTTCTTTGAAAAAATTTAGATTTTCATTTTCATGTCCTGTGTCCAATCATTTCTGCAAAAAAGCTGTGTGATCAAAATGCTCACTATACCCCTAGATAATTTCATAAAGTGGTGTAGTTCCAAAATGGAGTCACTTTTGAGGTGTTTCCACTGTACTAGTACTACAGGAGCTCAGAAAATGTGACATGGCCTCCGCAAACCATTCCTGTTAAATTTGATCTCCAAATGCGAAATGGCACTCTTTCCATTCTGAGCCCTGCCGTGTGTCCAAACAGCCATTTATGACCACATAAGGGGTATTGTTTTACTCGGGAGAAATAGCTTTACAAATGTTGACTTTAGTCCTTATGGAAATTTAAAAAAAATTTGCTAAACCTAGATTTTCTTTGTAAAAAATGTAGATTTTCATTTTCACGTCCTACTTCCAATAATTTCTGCAAAAAACCTGTGAAGTCAAAATGCTAACTATACTCTTAGATAATTTTCTTGTGGGGTGTGGTTTCCCAAATGGAGTCACTTTTGGGGGATTTCCACTGTTTTTGCACCGCAAGAGCCCTTCAAACCTGAACTGGTGCCTAAAATATATTCTTATGAAAAGGAGGCCCCAAAATCCTCTAGGTGCTCCTTTGCTTCTGAGGCCTGTGTTTCAGTACATTACCACACTAGGGCCACATGTGGGATATTTCCTAATACTGCAGAATATGGGCAATAAATATTGAGTTGCATTTCTCTGGTAAAACCTTCTGTGTTACAGAAGAAAATGCATTAAATATGAATTTCTGCAAAAAAAAAAAAAATTTGTACATTTTACCTCTACATTGCTTTAATTCTTGTGAAACGCCTAAAGGGTTAAGAAACTTTCTAAATGCTGTTTTGAATAAATTGAGGGGTGCAATTTTTTAAATGGGGTGATTTATGGGGTCTATCTAGTACATAAGGCCCTCAAAGCCACTTCACAACTGAACTGGTCCCTGAAAAAATAGCCTTTTGAAATTTTCATGAAAATGTGAGAAATTGCTGCTAAAGTTCTAAGCCTTGTAACGTCTTAGAAAAATAAAAGAATGTTCAAAAAACAATGCTAATCTAAAGTAAACATATGGGGGATGTTAATTAGCAACTATTTTGTGTGGTATAACTGCCTGTCTTATAAGCAGATACGTTTAAATTGAGAGAAATGCGAATTTTTGCAATTTTTCACTAAATTCTGGTGTTTTTCACAATTAAATACTGAATGCATTGAGCACATTTTGCAAGTAACATAAAGTACAATATGTCATGAGAAAACAATCTCAGAATCGCTTGGATAGGTAAAAGCATTTTTAAGTTATTACCACATAAAGTGAAACATGTCAGATTTGAAAAATGAGGCTCTATCAGGAAGGTCAAAAGTGGCCAAAGCGGGAAGGGGTTAATTCAGCAGTGTATCAAATGGTTTGGAAAAATCAAGATATGTGACATCCAATGACTCACCCCGGTCCAGCCTAGAACTTACCTCCTCATAGAAGCTAATCAGATTAGGGCCTGTTCACATCTGCGTTGGAGGCTCCGTTAGAGGAGCACATAAGCCACGCCCTTAAATATAAGCCATACCCCTATAATGACAGTGGGAGGGCGCTTATAAACAGTTTGATCCAGAGAGTGCCCCATTAACAGTACCAGAATGCTCCCATTAACAGTGCCAACAAAAGTGTCCCTTTAAATATTGTAAGTCAGAGAGTGCCTCCATAAATAGCGTCATCCACAGAGTGCCCCCATAAATAGTGGAGCAAAAGTGCCCTCAAAAGTAATGTCAGCCAGAGACTGCCCCATAGTTTCATCTAGAGAATACCCCTCTAAACAATTGTCACTCAGAGAGTGTCTCCATAAACATGATCAGCCATAGTTCTCCTATAAACAATGCAGCCAGAGACTGGCCTTGTTAACATTGTCTGACAGTATAGATTGATATGCCTGTTTTTTCTGGAAGATCTCACTTTTTTCATTAGGGTTTAACGTCATACCAAAAATCATCATTAACTTAACCCTTTCCTAAAAACCATTTTAATCGTTATACAATATTTATTTACTAGAATAGACTTCACTCAGCTTTGAGTTGGTGACTGTTCACATTTCTGGATTTTTCAGCAGTATTTACACAGGTTGCAGGTGCGGGTACTGAGAGATTACAAACTACCGGTAGAACTCTGCATTATTTATTTTTTGTTAATGGAAGTTCTGTGAACTTTTTCTTCTATTTTCTGTGCACACGTTGACCTGCTTTCTTTGATCTCGGCAACTGTTGTTTTCTTGTTTTCCAGATATGGTATTAATGAGACCCAGTGGGATGTTTTAATCCATCTGCTTCATCTGTTGCTACAATTCGGTGGTCTGCGGCATTGCTGCGGACTGTTTAGCCAGATATAATGACTTATAGAATTTTCTTTTCATCTATTCAATTAAAATGTACTTCTACCCTCTACGCCGTTGAGAAAAATCTCTACCGCCATTGCTGGACTATTCTTTTATGGTGAATTGTTTGACCTGGATTATGCCGTGATGCATTTGAATGGCCAATTTTGCAGACTTAAAAATACATACCACTTTCCTTGTTTTTTTAAAGTTATCTTTGTATCTCATTATATAGTATATCACTATTTTTGTTACATATAGCAGAGTTGAGTTTGACATTTAGAACACTTCAATATGAATAATTTAATATCTCAATATTTGTAGATGAAAGAAAATGGTATCAAGCAATTAAAGGTATATTCATTGTATAATCAAAAGTTATGCAATTTTCCAGTATACTTTTTGTATCAAATGTTCATGTTTTTTAAGATCTCTGCTTGTTTTTCTATACGACCTTCAATTTTTACTTCCTGTGGATAAAAATCAGTCTTGGTCATTAGATGGACACAAAGCTGTAAGACTGATGACAGTCAGTGGCGGATTAAGTAGAATTTAGGCCCTGGGCTGTTACCCAAACTTGGGCCCCCCTTCTCCCCCGCCCTGCTGTAACTATAGTGAACACCACCTTTTTGTGCAAGCATTAACAAATAAGTGTTACGATTCCCCTTGTCCAAGGGCTGTGTCCCTACATACTGACAGGTTCCAACCATCCCTGACAGTATCACACTGTGCAGGGACACATCCTCCTGACAAGGGGAATGGTAACACTTATTTGTCTATCAGTCCTGGACTGCACAAAGACTTTTTGTGAAACACAAGGATTTCCTATAATAAACATGTCAGGAGAGGTGACAGATTCTCTATAAATCTAGTGACTCACAGGTTACGACTTCTCAGATTCTGGTAACTTTTTTCCTCTTTTCTTCTCCATCTGGTCCAGACTTCATGACGACTTCTCCCAGCCATGACCCATTTCTGCAGAATTTGCCACTTAGATGTCTTCTGTTTCTCACTTTTCCAACATTTCTACACCTATAAACGAAAATAAAATTATCATGGTGCCACATACTGTGCCCCTAAATATAATAGCACCAAACACTGCACCACTGAATATAATTGTGTCAAACACTAGTATAGCACCACATGCACAAAGGCACCTGTAGATAGTGCTGCACACACACAGCCCCCTGTAGATAGCGTCACACACAGCAGTGATGAAGGCAGGGAGGGAGTGATGGAGGGATAAAGGGAGGGAGTGAGTGATGGAAGGATGAAGGGCGGGATGAAGAGAGGGAGGGAGTGAGTGATGGAGGGATGAAGGGAGTGATGGAGTGAGTGAGTGAGTGAGTGAGTGATGAAGGGAGGGGTAATGGAGGGATGAATTCATGAAGAGATGGAGGGAGGGATGAAGGGATGGGGGTTTGTAAAAGCACTCACCAGCCTGGAGCTCTGTGTAAAGACTTGACTGGTGGGCGGGCCTTCTCCCTTGCAGATATTCTGATCCTTCACTGTGGTAGACGGACCTGATTGGTGGGCGGGGTCACATGGGCATGACATCATCAAAGGTCCTTTAGCCTACTATTCGGAGCACATTTATGTAAAGAGGTGTAACTTTCACTATCCCGGCTAAGCCCGCCCCGAAGTGCTCTCCTTGCACCTTCTCCCCATCTCTGCAGTGACAGTTAGCAGCGCAAGTGCGCTGCATAGTTTTTAAGATTATGTGCAGTTCGGGCAGCCACGGGCCCCCTGGGTGCCTCGGGCTCCGGGCGGCCGCCCGAACCGCCCATATGATGATCCGCCATTGATGACAGTTATAGCACAGTTATCAGAGTTCTGTCTTGTAACGAGCCAGTCACCTGTGTGTCCAGCACATGACCATGAGAGAGTTTTATTCACTACAAGTGAACAATAGAGGTTCCTATTGATTGACAGCAATTCGGGATCTTGAAAACTAAGAGAAATTGAGACAAAACGTATATTAGAAAAATATATAACTTTTCATTATGGAAAGAATACAATTTATTTGCCGAAACAAGAATACCCCTTTAAAAGGATAGCTGTAAAGGATCTGCCAGGCACAGCTTCGGGGTTAACTCCCAGAACTAATCAGTCAGCACCTGAGAATACATCCCTGAGACTGACTCCTGCTTCCACCATTCAGGCTGGCAGGCTTAGGAGTGGGAGAACCTATCGTAACCTGGCCAGACTCAGCTAGCTCCCGCCCTCGGTCTATTTAAGCCTGCACTTCCTGTCCCTCGGTGCTTGTGATTCTTTCCTTGTGGTTTCCTGGCCCAGCTACAGCTCCTGCTATTTTTGATCCTGCTCCATACAGACCCTGGCTTACCGACTACTCTTCTGCTTTTCGTTTTGTACCTCGCACGCTCCTGGCTTGACTCGGCTCGTTCGCCACTCTGGTTGCTCACGGTGTTGCCGTGGGCAACGGCCCCTTTCTCTTGCTTGTGTTCCTTTGTGTGTTTGTCGTGTTTGTCGTGCACTTACTGAGCGCAGGGACCGCCGCCCAGTTGTGCCCCGTCGCCTGGGGCGGGTCGTTGCAGGTGGGCGGGGACAGAGTGGCGGGTAGATTGGGGCTCACTTGTCCGTCTCCCTACCCCCTGCCATTACATAATCACAAGCCCATACCTAGTCTACCCCTGGTCCCTGACACCACTATGGATCCCCGTGAGACCCTGGCTCAGCAAATGCAGGGTCTCTCCCTACAGGTCCAGGCCCTGGCTCAGAGGGTCAACCAGCCTGATGCTACCCTGGTAGTTCCCCTCACCGCACCCCTTGAACCCCACCTCAAGTTGCCCGACCGGTTCTCAGGGGACCGGAGGGCTTTTCTCTCCTTTCGGGAGAGTTGTAGGCTTTACTTTCGTTTAAAGCCTCATTCCTCAGGTTCTGAGAGCCAGCGGGTGGGTATAATTATGTCCCGGCTCCAGGAAGGGCCCCAAGAGTGGGCCTTCTCCTTGGCTCCTGACGCCCCTGAACTTTCCTCCGTTGATTGTTTCTTTTCTGCTCTCGGACTTATTTATGACGATACTGACAGGACTGCCTTTGCCGAGAGTCAGCTGGTGACCTTACGTCAGGGTAAGAGACCTGTTGAGGAGTATTGCTCTGACTTTCGGAAGTGGTGCGTAGCTTATCGGTGGAATGACCCTGCCTTAAGGTGCCAGTTTAGGTTGGGTCTGTCGAATGCCCTGTAAGACCTGCTAGTTAGCTATCCCTCTTCTGACTCCCTAGACCAGGTTATGGCTTTAGCGGTACGACTTGACCGACGTCTCAGGGAACGACAACGTGAACGTTTATGTGTTTTCTCCTCCGACTCCCCCATGATGCCTCCCGAAGCTCCGTTGCTTCGTTCCTCCCCGAAAGATTCAGAGATACCTATGCAACTCGGGGCCTCCGTGTCCCCCCAACAACGTAGAGAATTCCGCAGGAAGAATGGTCTCTGCTTCTACTGTGGGGACGACAAGCATCAAGTGAACAACTGTCCTAAGCGTAAGATTGCAGCCAGATAACTTCCGCGTCTAAGTGATCATCGGGGAGGTCACTTGGGCGCACAGGTATTTCCCGTAAATATGAAACGTACTAAGATCTTGCTTCCCTTTCAGGTCTCTTTTGATGGTAGGTCTGCTACCGGCAGTGCCTTCGTGGATTCAGGGTCCTCTACTAATATCATGTCTGTGGAATTTGCTATGTCCCTTGCTATGCCTCTGATTGATTTGCCTAAACCTGTCCCGGTAGTGGGTATCGACTCCACTCCTTTTGCTAATGGTTATTTTACACAGCATACCCCTGTTTTTGAACTCCTTGTTGGCTCCATGCATTTGGAGCAATGCTCTGTACTGTTGATGCAGGGATTATCGTACGATTTGGTTCTAGGTCTTCCCTGGTTGCAGTTGCATAATCCCACGTTTCACTGGAATACTGGGGAGCTAACCAAATGGGGTAATGAATGTTGTACGTCATGTTTTTCTGTTAATTCTATTTCTCCCCCTAAGGAGGCGAATACGCTACCCGAGTTTGTTCAGGACTTCGCTGATGTTTTCTCTAGGGAGGCCTCCGAAGTGTTACCTCCCCATAGAGAATACGATTGCGCTATCGAATTGGTACCAGGAGTTAAGCTTCCCAAGGGTAGGATATTTAATCTTTCTTGTCCCGAACATGAAGCTATGAGAGTGTATATCCAGGAATCCCTGGCCAAGGGTTACATTCGTCCCTCTTCTTCTCCGGTAGGTGCTGGCTTCTTCTTCGTGGGGAAGAAGGATGGTGGTCTAAGGCCATGCATTGACTACCGTAGCCTGAATAAGGTCACGGTAAGGAACCAGTATCCCCTTCCTTTGATTCCTGATCTCTTTAATCAGGTTCAGGGGGCCCAATGGTTTTCTAAATTGGATCTACGGGGGGCGTATAACCTTATTCGCATCAAAGAGGGGGATGAGTGGAAGACTGCGTTTAACACGCCCGAAGGCCATTTCGAATACCTCGTCATGCCCTTTGGGTTTTGTAATGCCCCTGCGGTCTTCCAGAATTTTATAAATGAGATTTTGAGAAATTACCTGGGGGTTTTTCTGGTAGTGTACCTTGATGACATACTGGTGTTTTCCAAGGACTGGTCCTCCCACATTGAGCATGTCAGGAAGGTGCTCCAGGTCCTTCGGGAAAACAAACTGTTTGCCAAAACCGAAAAATGTGTGTTTGGGGTAAAGGAGATTCCATTTTTGGGTCAAATCCTCACTCCTCATGAATTCCGCATGGACCCCGCCAAGGTTCAGGCTGTGGCGGAATGGGTCCAACCTGCCTCCCTGAAGGCGTTACAGTGTGTTTTGGGGTTCGCTAATTATTACAGGAGATTTATTGCTAACTTCTCGGTCATCGCTAAGCCCCTTATGGACCTCACTCGCAAAGGTGCTGATCTCCTCCACTGGCCTCCTGAGGCTGTCCAGGCATTTGAGGTCCTTAAGAAGTGCTTTGTCTCGGCCCCGGTGCTGGTTCAGCCCAACCAAATGGAGCCATTTATCATGGAAGTTGACGCATCTGAGGTGGGAGTGGGGGCTGTCTTGTCCCAGGGTACCAGGTCCCTCACCCATCTCCGCCCCTGTGCCTACTTCTCCAGGAAGTTTTCGCCAACTGAAAGTAACTATGATATTGGCAACCGCGAACTCTTAGCCATTAAATGGGCATTTGAAGAGTGGCGCCACTTCCTGGAGGGGGCTAGGCACCAGGTAACGGTCCTTACCGACCACAAGAATCTGGTTTTCCTAGAATCTGCCCGGAGGCTAAACCCGAGACAAGCTCGATGGGCGTTATTTTTTACCAGATTCAATTTTTTGGTTACCTATAGGGCTGGGTCTAAAAATATTAAGGCTGATGCACTGTCGCGTAGCTTCATGGCCAGCCCTCCTTCGGAGGAAGATCCTGCTTGTATTTTGCCTCCAGGTATAATCATTTCCTCGATTGATTCTGATTTAGTCTCTGATATTGCTGCTGATCAAGGTGCAGCTCCCGGGAACCTTCCTGAGAACAAGCTGTTTGTTCCCCTGCAATTCCGGCTAAGGGTACTTAGGGAAAATCATGACTCCGCACTATCTGGCCATCCAGGCATCCTGGGTACCAAACACCTCATTACCAGAAATTATTGGTGGCCTGGGTTGCCTAAAGACGTTAAGGCCTACGTCGCCGCTTGTGAGGTTTGTGCTAGGTCCAAGACTCCCAGGTCCCAACCAGCGGGCTTACTGCGTTCGTTGCCCATTCCCCAGAGACCTTGGACACATATCTCCATGGATTTTATCACCGATTTGCCTCCATCCCAAGGCAAGTCGGTGGTGTGGGTGGTGGTGGACCGCTTCAGTAAGATATGCCACTTTGTGCCCCTCAAGAAACTACCCAACGCCTAAACGTTGGCTACCTTGTTTGTCAAACACATCCTGCGTCTCCATGGGGTCCCTGTTAATATTGTTTCGGACAGAGGGGTACAATTTGTTTCATTGTTTTGGAGAGCCTTCTGTATGAAGTTGGGGATTGATCTGTCCTTCTCCTCTGCCTTCCATCCTGAAACCAATGGCCAAACGGAGAGGACTAATCAATCTCTAGAACAATACTTAAGGTGTTTTGTCTCTAACTGTCAATTTGATTGGGTCTCTTTCATTCCCCTCGCCGAATTTTCCCTTAATAACCGGGTCAGTAACTCGTCAGGGGTCTCTCCTTTTTTTTGTAATTTTGGGTTTAATTCACGGTTCTCCTCCGTTTCACCTGGTAGTTCCAACAATCCAGAGGTAGAGGTCGTTCATCGGGAACTGTACACAGTCTGGGCCCAGGTTCAGAAAAACCTAGAGGTGTCCCAGAGCGTACAAAAAACTCAGGCTGATAAAAAACGTTCTGCTAACCCCCTGTTTATGGTCGGGGATCTGGTGTGGTTGTCGTCTGGGAACTTGCGTCTCAGGGTTCCGTCCAAGAAGTTTGCTCCCCGGTTTATTGGGCCGTATAAGGTCATTGAGGTCCTCAATCCTGTCTCCTTCCGGCTGGAGTTACCCCCGTCTTTTCGGATACACGACGTGTTTCATGCCTCCCTCCTCAAACGCTGCTCCCCGTCCTTGGCTCCCTCGAGGAGACCTCCTGTTCCCATTTTCACCCCTGAGGGGGTGGAATTCGAGGTGGCCAGGATTGTGGACAGCAAGATGGTCCAAGGCTCCCTCCAGTACCTGGTCCATTGGAGAGGATACGGGCCCGACGAGAGTACTTGGGTACCCACCCGGGATGTTCACGCTGGGGTATTGGTCAGGAGGTTCCACCTGCGTTTCCCCAGTAAGCCAGGTCCACTTAGAAAGGGTCCGGTGGCCCCTCATAAAAGGGGGGGTACTGTAAAGGATCTGCCAGGCACAGCTTCGGGGTTAACTCCCAGAACTAATCAGTCAGCACCTGAGAATACATCCCTGAGACTGACTCCTGCTTCCACCATTCAGGCTGGCAGGCTTAGGAGTGGGAGAACCTATCGTAACCTGGCCAGACTCAGCTAGCTCCCGCCCTCGGTCTATTTAAGCCTGCACTTCCTGTCCCTCGGTGCTTGTGATTCTTTCCTTGTGGTTTCCTGGCCCAGCTACAGCTCCTGCTATTTTTGATCCTGCTCCATACAGACCCTGGCTTACCGACTACTCTTCTGCTTTTCGTTTTGTACCTCGCACGCTCCTGGCTTGACTCGGCTCGTTCGCCACTCTGGTTGCTCACGGTGTTGCCGTGGGCAACGGCCCCTTTTTCTTGCTTGTGTTCCTTTGTGTGTTTGTCGTGTTTGTCATGCACTTACTGAGCGCAGGGACCGCCGCCCAGTTGTGCCCCGTCGCCTGGTGCGGGTCGTTGCAGGTGGGCGGGGACAGAGTGGCGGGTAGATTGGGGCTCACTTGTCCGTCTCCCTACCCCCTGCCATTACAATAGCATTATATTACAGAGGGATTAAAAGAAGTGGAGGGCTTGAGCAGAGAAGTGACATTAAGTTTTACACAGATACATGTACGGTTATGCACTTAGGTACAGAAAATAAATACTAATAGGGAAAATGCTGGGTAAAATTGAAAGGGAAAAGAATTTGGAAATATTGGTGGATTCTAAAGTAAACTATAGCAACCAATGCCAGGCAGCTGCTGCCAAGGCAAATAAGATCATAAGATGCATTATAATGAACATAGGTACACATGATGAGAACAAACAGTAGTTTTATCTCTATACAAATAACTAGGGGGCATCCAGTAAATAAAAAATAAAAATTAAAAAAGTTTATCCATCTTTATAGAAATGATTCTTTACTGTACGAGCAGTCAGACTATGGAACTCTCTGCCACATTATGTCGTAATGGTTAATTTATGGAAAGGTTGTCGTAAAATCTAATATTATAGGTTATGTGTACTAGATTACTGAAAATGGATGGTTATTCCAGGGATAAATTCTGATTGCTATATTTACAGTCGGGAATAATTTTGCCTCACAGGGTTGATTTGCCATCCTCTGAATCATCACTACTTAATAATAGGTTGAACTATATGGACTTTATGCTAATTTACTACTATATAATCTAAAGGGAATTATTTTATCATCTTAAAGGGGTTGACCCATCCCAGACATCATTGGCATACATTGCTAGGATATGCTAACAATGTCCAATCGGCAGAGGCTACAGAAGTTGGACCCCTGCCGATCGGACATGCAGTAGCAGCTCCTAGCTACAGTATATGCCACCAATG